>NW_018397277.1:1078975-1079084 GCF_002168275.2 Theobroma umbraticum
TGTGGATAAATTTAAATCATAATCCCTTATCTTAGGGAGTCTTCATCAAATGAGCAAGACTTAATATTTTTGGAGATTTAATATCAATCAATTTAAAATTGATTGATTC
>NW_018397277.1:1079099-1079640 GCF_002168275.2 Theobroma umbraticum
CTCCTTGATTTTAGGCATGTATCCTTAACATTTAGGAGTCAATGATCAGCTAAGAAAAGAATCCTTCCTGATCATTGAGTGTCCAATTTCTCCAGCAAACAACCTCTTTCCATAAAGCGGTTGCATCCATGGCAATGGGAGGTGCAGCATCCATGTGTGGCAGCACCATGCATAACCTTTGTTATGAGTGCTGTTTCACATGTAAAGGACATTCCATTAATTTAGTTAAGTGTCCAGCCACTCAAAATTAACTCAAATTCAAAATTTTATCCTTTAATTGAACCTCCAAATGAGGATGATATTCTGAAATTTTCAGAATTAATTTTGCAAGATTATCTTGCCATTCAAAACCTATTTCCAAGCTATAACTATTCTCTGAACTGTTTTCAAACTTTCAATAATTGATAGCATAAATCTGCTTGTTTGGCCATTAAAATTTCCATAAATAATCCTCATTGAACATTTTAATAAAGATAATTTTTCTGGAATTTTTCAAAATTATCTTTCAAGAGTTTCTTGTCAATTACAACTGAAATTCATG
>NW_018397277.1:1079650-1079714 GCF_002168275.2 Theobroma umbraticum
GAGCTGGACAGATTTATATTTGCACCAATTTTCTTGGTTGATCAGCATATTTGACCATGATATT
>NW_018397277.1:1079724-1079788 GCF_002168275.2 Theobroma umbraticum
AATCCTTATTGAACATTTTAATAATCATAATTTTTCTGGAATTTTTCAGAATTAATTTCCAAGA
>NW_018397277.1:1079798-1085873 GCF_002168275.2 Theobroma umbraticum
AATTAAAACTGAAATTCATGTCATAACAGTGAGCTGTACTGCTTTCACTTTTTGCTCCAATTTCTTGCTTAAAATCAGCCTATTTAATCGTGAACATTTCATGATTTTTCTGTCCACATATCCAGCAATAAATGTGGAACAATTACATATTTTTTTTTTGCTAGAAATTAAGAACAAATAGAAGCAAAATTCTGCACCTAAAACTATGTGTGTGCTGCCTTGCAAGACAGCCTTCAAAACCGTGCTTTATGGTGTCCTTTTTTTCTTGTGCTTCCTTTGCACAATGTAAAACACACATTAGTTAAGTCTATATATGATTCAAATAAGTTACAATAAGATTAAAGGAGGGTACAAATGTTGCTGGACAGAAGTAAATGAAATTCGCAAAGCAGATTTTTGAAAAATCGATTTTTAACAAAATCACACCAAATCAAAATGCAAAACAACTATTTGTTAATCAAGCATCCATTGAACATGAACAAGCACTCAAATGGAATGAAGGTGGCTCTAATACCACTGTTGGGTGAGGGTTGATCATGCGTCAAATATAAAAAAATGCAGCAAAAATAAATTTAAAAATTAAATTTGGCCTCACCCTACTAGAATCTCTTTCATGCCAAATTGAGTACAAAATTAAATTAAAAATAAAATATATATGATCATATCAAGTTTACGTAATAACAAAGGTTGATGAATCCTTTGTTAAACCGCCTAATCAGCCCTCAAAAAGCTCAACCTCCTCAGCCTTGCTGTTGCAAACCAAAGCTGTCCAAGGAATCCTTATGCAGCCTCTAATGGTGATTCACACTAATGAATTAGAAAATCCTTCTTTAAGGATTGGGAGTGTTGTGTCTTGACAATGTGCTAGCAAATGAGTTTCATAAACTCATAATCCACACAAAATTGTGGGGCTGAACGCACAAAAGAAATCAAGTGAATGAATAGCTATTTTTCTTCACACAAGGAACGGCAAGACAAAAGGAACTTCTAATATGCTTTTTTTTTCTTTTTTTCAGCTGTTTTATCTCATTTTGTTTGGAGGCTATAGCAAGGTATTTATACCTTTGATTAATTTTATACTCTAATTACAAAACTATTTCGTAATTGCCAATTAATCCAATAATTTGAATAAAAAATTTAATTAAGCCCTTAAAAAGCCCAATTAACTTAATTGTTTAATTTCATCAATTAGGTCAAACAACTTAACTAAAAAATTTAATTAATTAAGCCCAACAATTTAATTAAAAAATTTTAATCAATTAGGCCCAATGACTTAATTAAACAAATTTCATTAATTAGGTCATACAACTTAATTATTTAATTTAATTAATTAAGCCCAATGATTTCATTAAATAATTTAATTAATTAGGCACATCTTAATTAAACAATTTTAATCAAGCGCTTGAGAAGCTCATAACTTCTAATTTGATTAAGTCCAACTTAATCACCTCTCCCATTTTATTTTCAACATTCATTTTAGGTGTGTAACCCATTAGGCTTCTAACACGTTAGCAATAAACTCAACATATAATTCTTAAGTTAAACTTAGAATTAGATAAATTTAAACTACTTTAAATTTATCATTAATCCAGTTAACTGTCTAGAGTTCATAGACCATGATTGGGATCTAGCAATCCATCATGGCCATTTAAATGTTAAAAGAGTTAAGATGGTTTGACTCAATCTTTCAGTTATCAACCTTCAGTGTAATTCATTCTCTCATCATATATCTCGAAGATGATAAAAGTATGGTGTAGTGTCTATTCTTATTGATCTCTATATTCGTTCTTAAAGTTTGATCATTAGCTTTATAAAGACTTATGAAACTCCGTTTATAATCTCTAAGTCACCTTGGCCAAGGACTTCAGTAAGCTAATGTCAACCAAGAATAGTTAGGATATGTCCCCTGCATCACTTAGGGTAATAATTTCTATATGGACCACTCATTGGCCTTCACATGCTTCATACTATACTCAAAAGCATCTTGTTTTGGCATCCTTGGTTAGGCACCCATAGGAATGAAATCAAAGTATAGCACTCCACACATAAAACAACCTGGTGTCTCAAGTCTAGGAAGTATTTATGCAACTAACACATGAGAAGTATTACATAGACACATGAGTGAAACACCAAATGTACTTTTCATGGTGGGTCATGTTTAGTGAACATACTCTCCTAGGTAAGCACTTACATTCTAGTTCCAAGTATCTCTATACTTTAACTTATGAGATCGGTTGCTTACTTCTTAAGTAAAGAACATAAAATGTACTAGTATCTAGGTATCATTGATGTCCAATCCCAATGATATATTGACCAGGAACATTTTGAGATTATGCTTTGATGTATAAGCATCTCATAACTTCAACCCATTACAGTTCCCTTGCAAGGCATATTAAGCTCATGGACTTCATCCAATTAGACTTATAACTTGTTATAATTGATGTCTTATTGTTCAAGGAAAACCGTTAATCATTCAACATGAATGATGTTGTCGCATGATTAGAATCAAGCCTTAACCAATCTCAATTGGCTGTAAAGCTCATCCCAACATCTAGGACATAAGCCTTTTTTCTCTTGTTTCAAGACAATCTTGATATTACAAAACCAGTCAATGAAATTTAGGCTTGTCAACGTATTTGCATCAAGTATTATAACACCCCGTATTTGCGAATAGAAGTCAATAAGACCTAATCGATAAGACAAAGGGTCAATTGACAAAAATTTAAGTGCCAAGGAGCAGTAGTGAGCGAAAAGAATATTTTGAAATAAAATAATATTAAAATATTATTATTTTAATTATTGTTGAGATTAGTCATGGAGGAGGATTATATGACTAATCTAATTGAGGGAGATGAAATAAGAAAGAAATTTGAAGAAAAACGACATTTGTGGGATTCGCGTGTCTTTATTAAATAGAGCACGAGCGGGTAAGTATTTATTTAAATATTATATTGACACATTGAGGGAGTGCAAACCTTATATTATATTTGTACATATATAAAGGAAGGAAATTGAAGGAAATTGAAATTTAAGAAGTGTTGGAAGGACTAAATTATAAAGCATGAAGTTTGGAGGGTAGCACGATAAATAAAAAAAATTGAGGACTTAAGTGTAATTTTTAATATTTGAAGTTAAATGGGAATTTATTAATCAAGGAAAGTTAAATTATGTGGAATGTGAGGTGTACATGTGAAACCCACTATTACATACAAATTATTATATGCAAAAAAGGAAAAGTTAGTGGGGAACACGTGGGTCCCCCACCATGTGAAGTAAAAGAAAGAATAAGATTAAGTTTATTGCATGTAATGTGATTGATGCATTTGGTGGTCCAATTAAGAAAGAAGAAAGTGGGTTACATGTGATTGAATGGTGTAACAAATGGCCTATTAACATATAAAGAAAAGTTGTGCGTGAAGTGTAATTGGTAGAAATAGATGGCAAAGGAAATAAAAGTAAAAATAAGAAAATGAGGTGGTGGATGGAGGATAATTAGGATAGATTTTGGAACAATGAGAAAAAGGGGCAATTTGTGCATTAAATGTGAGTGAGGAGTGAGTTGGTCCAATGAGAATAAGAAACAAATAAAGGAATAAAAAAAAGAAAGAGTGGAATAAAGAAATTAAGAAATAAAAATGAATAAAAAAGTATGGGAAAAGAAATGTGACTGCTGGAAATGTTGCCAAGGCTTTTGCCTTGTGGTTTTGCCACATAAAAGAGAAAAGAAACATGCCACCAAGACATGCAACCTTGGGCAATCCGCCCATGAGAGAGAATAAAGAAAAAAGGAAGGAAAATAAGGTAAAAGGCAAGTGATCTTAGGCAATCTGCCCATGTAAGCACAAAATGGAGAAAACCAAAGGCATTTTCAAGGCTCGGCCTTGAGAAATCCATCCACTACCAAGAAGAAAAGAGAAAGGAGAAGAAAGAAAGAAGAGAAAGGAAGAATGAGATCTTCATTTTTCATGACATGCATACTTAGTGAACTAGAGGCAAGGTAAGTAATGAGATCTTCATTTTTCATGACATGCATACTTTGTAAATCAATTTTCAAGTGTGCTTTTGTTTGTGGTAGCAAGAACCCACAAGGATTCAAAGGACCCGAGGCATGCATGCAAGTCGATCTTAGAATCCATGGTGATTTTAGAGCTAAATGAGTAATGGGTAAGTGTTTTAGTTTTGAAATCCTACGTAAAAAGGAAAAATGAGATATATGTTGATTGATTGTGTTTGTGGCAGCAAAGGTAATCTTAGAAGTGAAGAAGCTGTGAATTACATTTGGGAAATTCAATATTAAACCGAGAGGTAAGCATGCAAAGTGAATATATTGTGTTGTATAAACTTTGGTTGGTTAAAGTGTATGAATTGTGTGATAAATGTTTGAGAGTATTGTTGATAAAACAATGAGATTTAGTTAAGGATTATTAGTTGATATGCTGCCATTTATGAGTATAATTAAATAAATTGGATTTGAGTGGATGCTAGGAAGAGTATAGTAAGTAGAGCTGCCGTTGTGGCGTGCCGTACGAGGTAACGAGAGATTGAAGAGTAGAAATTTGCTAGATACGCGCTTAAGTCAATAGTGACATAGTGTCCCGCTATTGTGAGGTGAGTAGGAGGTGTCCATTTAAAAATAATCCCATAATTATGTACATATATATATTTATCGATATGAAATAATTTATTTTAAATGCAAGTTTGTGAGAAGCATGAGCTGGTAGATATTCTAGGAGTTTGTGAATGCCAAAGTATTTGAAATGTGTTTTGACTATATGAATATATACAAGTTATATACGTAAAGGATTTTAAAATCGGGAAACAAGCCCTTCAATATAATTTGTGTCAAAAATATACCTTATTGGTTGTGTGATGTGCATTCATGAATGAATTTCATACTCACCATGCTGATTTGATATCTAACCCTTATGCAAAAAGGTTTTACATTGCAAAGTGATACAATGAGGGGTTTTAGTAAACTACCATGATCAGTATTTTATAAATGATTTGGAATAATCTTTTGAAAACCTAATTTGACTTTTAAATGGTTTTATTAAACCGAGAGATTCGAGAGTAAGTCGGTTGTCACTTCGGTTAAGTGTGACCCTTGTGCACAAGTGAGCTCTAGCTAGAGAACTTTTGAGTCACCGACAGGCTGTTAGACATGGTTGGGGCCATGGTGTGTGATTGTACATGGCTTGGCCACCAGTGATATATGCAGTTGCGACCACCTAATTTCTCCAATGCTGGCCAACATCGTTGAGATTGCCATGGCTGTGGGGATTCGGTGGAGCCGAGCTCCCGGATGTTATTACATGGAAGCGGGTCCACGAGCTTTATTATTCTATTCCTACTTATTAGTGATATCTCTTTGGGTTTTTACACACGTAGTTTTTCACATGGTGAAAAACTACTGTTTTTTCGCAGCTCCCTTATTTATACGATGACGTTGGATTTTAATTTCTCGTGAACGAGGTGATTTATGGATTTGCTTATAAACTTTGTTAATGATGGATTCCATGGGAGCTCAAGCGATGATATTGATTGCTTTAAGCCAATACTTAAACGATTTCGATGGTAGAAATTTTACATGAAATGGTTTGATATTTGATTTAAATGCCTACTTTGCATTAACTTGCTAGTTTTACATATAAGGCACAAACCTCCCTTTTGAGTTAATTTGTTTTTATATATTCTTATATTTTTTAATATTCAAATCTTCTACTTTTAGCTTGTTTCCCATCTACGCCCTACTCACGGGGTTGATGATCAATGAGTCTGTAAGACTCACCCCCTTATTTCCTTTTTGCAGATGAGTGATTAGCTCAGGTGCATTGCTCAGCACATCGAGACTTGCTGCAATGTAGGTAATGGCATCTCTTAGACTCCCACTCCGAGTCACTCCACTGCCTAGAGGTCATACTGTGTCGAGTAGTCAGACTCATAATGATTACTAGTTGTGGAAATGTATTTGTTAAACACTTGATGTTGTGTAATGATTGTCACTTATTAAGTTGAATATGTTGTGTGGTTATTAAACCGGATTATTGGTATCTAAATGTCGTGATTTAACTATTG
>NW_018397277.1:1085883-1087294 GCF_002168275.2 Theobroma umbraticum
GTTTAAATGAGCTATGGCATTAAAATCGTGAGTTGAGTTTAAATTGTCTAGAAGTTGACTAAGGCTTGTTCGGGACTTGGCGGGTTTACTCACAAGTCTTGGATGCCAGTAACGATCAAGGGAAGAGGTTGTTACAACTATGCTTCTAAGTGACAAACTATTCACCATGATGATTATATCCTATATAAACCACAATATATGATTATCAGTCATTAACACAAATTATATACTCATAAAGACAAGGTTTTAAAATCTTTTATGATTATTCTCAATATTTTATAAAAATAATAACCCTCCTCTACTATTTTGAGAAATTTGACTTTTAAACTTCTTTTTGAGTTAAGACCCTTTTCATCCCACCATGACCTTGAGTGACTCAACAAGTGATAATGAAACTAATTAGGTAGGTGACTTAGCTTACCAATTGTATCTTATACAACTCCTAGATCAGTTAAGTGATAACATCTTATCTAAATGTATCATATACATTTTTTGTAACTATGCCTCTAGTACTATGCAGTCATGAGTGACACATTCAAACAACATGGTCCTAGTTGAGTAAGACCCACCAACAACTCAAACATACTCATATAAAAGTTTGGCCTTGAGTGACTTAATAAGCCTTCAATTAAAAAAGCAGCCTAGTTATCTTAGTATATGGTGGAAGGTAACTTTTTAACTCAATATATTAATAAGTGATTTTTATTTATTAATTCATTAATTAAGGTCTCATTGATTTGGCATTGTTGACATGCATAGCATTTATTGCATTTCCCATATATCATATATATATATATATATTGAAAAATAAATCTATCTCATGCCAACTACAAGAATGATTATGGACTTTACTAATTCTAATTTCCTCGTGCCATTAAGGAAATTAGTTGGTCAAATTCCTAGGGGATTTACATAAACATCATCTTCAAGCTTTGCTGGTAATCTCCCTAAATCTCCATGGAGCCTTTGGATCTTCATCTTCAAGTTACAAAAATTTTTCTATCTAACCATAGTTTTACACTTTGATGCAATTGATTACATTTTATAATCAAGAAACCTCAAGTTACATTCAACAGGAGTTAAGTGAGAAATGAATTTTACAACCTAGAAGATTTGTAAAATTCTTTAAGAAAGTTCAATCTTTAAAAAGATTTTCTGCATTGAATCTTTGTTGTTTTGGAACTCGAAAATATAATTTTTGTGAACCTTTTTCGTATTAAATTAAGTTTGGTCAAACCATGCAGTAATTTAATTTGATAAACTAATTTTAACAATTAAAAACTGCTCATAATACTTACCTAATGTTAGTAAAAACAATTGGCACATTAGTCCCCAAAACACCTTAAAACTATTCTATTTTAACTTTGCTTCGCAAGCCTTTTAATCCTTTTATTAATTCTTTAACTAAACA
>NW_018397277.1:1087304-1087427 GCF_002168275.2 Theobroma umbraticum
CCTTTTAAAACATGTTTTAATGACTTAGTTACATACTGTCTAGATTTGAATTAAAACAGAAACACAAGTTTTAAAGAAAGCTTTTAAAATTGACATATACTAAATCAACACACAAATCAATCC
>NW_018397277.1:1087437-1087669 GCF_002168275.2 Theobroma umbraticum
CACCAAGAATCAAGTATGCAAATTACATGAAAGACATCAAAAAGAAGGCTTTGATACCACTACTGGGATTCCACCTCATGCTCAAACATAAAAAAAATCAATAAATTAAAATAATATAACACAGTGGAACTATAAACTAGCATTTAATTAGAGAAACAGTCAAATCCTATAGGATCAATGTTTGTGTTTTTCATACAACTTTCAAATTAATTATAAACACTCATAAGTTTAA
>NW_018397277.1:1087679-1088295 GCF_002168275.2 Theobroma umbraticum
CCTTACTCTAGATATCGTAATCAAAGGCCAATTAAATATAAAATCTTTACGTCTTCACCCTTGGGATTTGTCAAATCTTTAACCACCTAAGTGTTTGGCCTCTAACAGTAATCCACAAAGTGACCAAATAAGACCTTCCTAAATGTAGAATTTTTTTCACTTGTGCTAGTAAGTTTTGTTTCTAAAATAAAAAGACCAAAAGTTTTTACCGAATCTTTATTTTGTCAGACAAAGAAAACTATTTTTCTTTTCTTATTTTATGAAATTGTTGAGAAGTGGCTAGAGGTTTAGAGTTTTAGTTTGCTAATATAACATATTTATATAGCCAAACTAATTTGTAACCCTAAATACAACAGTTGTATTTTAATTTAATTAAGTCTCTATGAACTTAATTAATTTCTTACTTTATTTTGGTCTCTTTCAATTAACTCCAACTTAATTAATTATCTTTATTTAATCTCAATCATGTTACTTAATGTCTATGACCCATTAGGCTTCTAACATGTTGGCAATAAATATAAATGCTAATCAAATATCAATTTGACAATTAATTTATATTTATAGATCATGAGTGACATCTAGCAATACATCATGACCACCCAAATGTTAGAGAGTC
>NW_018397277.1:1088305-1088495 GCF_002168275.2 Theobroma umbraticum
TTTGACAAAGCCCTTCAGTGATAAGCCTTTCAATGCAATAGGGTCCTTTCATCAAATTTCTCGGATATGTCATTAAGCATGGCTCAATGTCTACTTATGACATTCTATATTAGTTTTCATAATTCATGACTAACCTTATAAATTTAGAAACTAATTGTCCTCAAATTCATCATGCTTTGGCCAAAGATTT
>NW_018397277.1:1088505-1088570 GCF_002168275.2 Theobroma umbraticum
AATCAAGAATTGAGAACAAGTGAGATACATCCCCGCATATTACTTGGGGTGATGAATTCTCTCTT
>NW_018397277.1:1088580-1089029 GCF_002168275.2 Theobroma umbraticum
TCACCTTCGCATGCTTCATGGCAGGCCCAAAAATACCCTATTTAGGCATTTGATCACCTCCAAACCTTTAGGAGTGAAATCAAAGTATGCCATTCACCATACAAGATGACCTAGTGTCTCAAGTCTAATGACTAGTTGTGCGACTATCACATGATAATATTTTCATTGACACTTGAGTGAAATACCAAATGATGTTCTCATAACGGGTCATGTTCAGTGAACTTGTTCTTTAACAAACACCTGCATGTTATCCTCAAGTATCCCATATACTTCAATCTATGAGGTTAATTGCTTACTTCTCAAGTAAAGAAGCTAAACATGTACCAATCTTTAAGCATTGTCAATATCTTGTCTTGACAATACAATGATCCAGAACAATTTTAAGAACATGGCTTTGATACATAGTGATGTCATAATTGTAACAATTTTACAATTCTCTTGCCAGGTTT
>NW_018397277.1:1089039-1089951 GCF_002168275.2 Theobroma umbraticum
TAGGCTTCATCCAATTAATACTTAATAACTCCTTATTATTGCACCAACATGAAGGAAAACTTCTATTACATATAATTGTGCGATTAAGTATGCATTCAATAACAATATATATTCCTTGACCAATCCAATTGGCTCAAGGACATATACCAGCAACAAGTTGTTGATGAACGAATACACTAGAATTAAGGTTAATACTCTTGATTGAGCAAAGTTAAAGTTGAAGGATTTAGTTACACTTTTAGGTAAAGATTCAGGGTACCTTTAGATATTATATCAAAATTAAAATGAAAGAAAATGCATCAAACTTTTATATATAGTTTTTACACTTTATGTGTAACGAGTTCTTAATTATTCTTTTTATTATTATTACAAAATCCAATATCTATATCTTTATGAATTTCAATAATTTGGTTCAATATAAATAATTTCAAATTCTCATAATATAGTGCATACTTCTAAATTATTTACCAAGTACCATGGGTTAATATGTTACACATACAAATTATATCTATTACAAAAATTTAAAAGTAACATTTACTAATTATCTTTCATATATTAAGTACCCTGATTAATAGAGAAATATTATCTTTCCTTTCCATTTGTGACAAATATGCAAGGCAAGCAATTTTGCTACTAGGAATTTTTTATTTATCTCTATGGTTTAGCTTTTGTACTAATAAAGTATTACTTATCCTTTGCAATCATAAAAATTATGCAAGGAAAGTAATACCTTTAATAGGTCTTCTTTCTCCATCTCATATGTAATTCTGAAGGCTAGGTTTACGTCTTGCTCTTTTATTTCTTTTCCTTTTTTTAATAAAATTTTAACAGCGTAGTTGGGCTCTACGAAAATTTAAGGTTTTTAAAAAAAAGTACTCTGATAGTTTTTATATATTTTTCAAATTTTCTTTT
>NW_018397277.1:1089961-1091581 GCF_002168275.2 Theobroma umbraticum
TGGCATTTCTTGACAAGAAATATGGAAAAAAATTTGCAAAAGTTTAACAAATAAAAATGTGAAAGGAATGAAGATCTTTTTCTTTTAGATAATTATCAAATTTTCCACTATACTATGTATTACGGTTCAAATTTTCCATGTTACTTCAATTGCATCAAACTTTGGTACCATGTTTTATTTACTTGATTTTTGATAAAAAAATATCATTGAGGGAATCTTTCATAGGATATTTTGTTTATAAAGTTTAAATAAATTTCATCAAAAATTGTGGCGTGAAATTTTGGGATTTCTGCTTCGCACCTTTTGCTTCAAAATCATGAAAAGAGAATAGAGATCTATTGTCAAATACCACTTTGTAATTTATATTTTTCCAAAAGTTATTTAAACTTTATAAACAAAAATATCCCTTCATTGTTCATTCTTTTTCCAAATGTCAACCAAATTAATAGTCGAATGGCTATATTCAAAACATGAAGTATAGTAATAAAATTCAATATTGAGTCATGGTATAGTATAATGAAAATTTTAGATTTTGGTATGTATCCCCTTTCTTTTTCTAGATAATGTGCTTGTGAAGAAAGATGGTAAGTGGGAAGAAAGAAAATCATCATTTTCATTCATTGGTTGATAGGTTGAAAGTGAGAAAGAAATTAAAAATCACATTATTTAATCATTATTCTAGTTTGTAAGTGGGAAATAATAGTAAAAATAATTTTAAATATGTGGATGATATTTTGAATTTAGAATAAATATCTTCCATCAGCACTTCACAATCCTTTCAATTTAGGATGATTGATTTTTCCTTTTTTTTTTTTTAATGCGAGGAAGGAAGGTTTCAAATCGAATTTTTTGTGTAAGAAAATAAATAAATACAACAAATTGAAATGCTCAAAAGAAAAAATATTATTATTATTTATTTACTATATACAAAATGTGGCATTTTCTTTCCTATGAAGCAAAGTCTTTTTCTCTCTAGTAGTATATCAATCTTTTGATGAAATTTTATTAATGAATAATTGTCTGCTATTTCAAACTAAATTAAAGACACAAAATATTAAGAGTAATTCGATTTGATTAGAAATTTACATTTTGGTTTGATTTTAATGGTGTCAATATAAACAATAATAATAAAAAGCATTACTATATATATATATATAAAGTATCTCAACATTTGCCAATTAATTTTATGTTGTGTTATCAAAGTCTAAAACTAATTGGTCTTTATTACTGAACTTCGATCTCATACTCAAATATGAAAATAATCAATAAATTAAAATTATAACACAATGAAAAAATAAATTAGTATTTAATCAGAGAAATAGTCGAATCCTATAGGATTAATATTTGTGTTTTTCATGTAACTTTCAAATCAATTATGAATATTCATAAGTTTAAGAGTTACGTACCTTGCTCTAGATATTGTAATCAAGAGTCAATTGAATAGAAATCTTTGCTTTTTCACCTTTAGGATTTGTCAAATCTTCAACCACCCAAGTGTTTGGCTTCCAACAGTAATCTACACAGTAGCTGAATAAGACCTTCTAAAAGGTAGGATTTTTTTACTTGTGCTAGCAAGTTATGTTTTTAAAACAAAAAGATCAAAAATTCTAGCTGAATCTC
>NW_018397277.1:1091591-1091722 GCF_002168275.2 Theobroma umbraticum
TGTTAGAAAGAAAATGCTGTTTTTCTTTTCTTATTTTATGAAGCGGCTAAAATGTGGTTGGAGGCTTAGAGTTTTAGTTTGCTAATATAATACATTTATATAGCCAAAATAAGTTGTAACCCTAAATACAA
>NW_018397277.1:1091732-1091902 GCF_002168275.2 Theobroma umbraticum
TTAATTTAATTAAGTCTCTAAGAGCTTAATTAATTTTTTACTTTATTTTGATCTCTTTCAATTAAGTTCAATTTAATTAATTATTCTTATTTAATTTCAATCATGTCACTTAATGTGTGTGACCTATTAGGCTTCTAACATATTGGCAATAAATATAAATTCTAATCAAA
>NW_018397277.1:1091912-1092224 GCF_002168275.2 Theobroma umbraticum
ATAATTAATTTATATTTATAGATCATGAGTGGTATCTAACAATACATCATGATGACTCAAATGTTAGAGAGTCAATTAAAAAATTTGATAAAGCCCTTTAATGATAAGCCTCTCGATACAATATGGTCCTTTCATCAAATATCTCAGATATATCATAAAACATGACTTAGTGTCTATTTATAACATTTCATATTAGTTCTTATACTTCATGACTAACCTTATGAATTTGGAAGACTAACTTTCCTCAAATTCATCATGCTTTGGCCAAAGATTTTGTACAAGTTAATCAAGAATTGAGAACAAGTGAGATAC
>NW_018397277.1:1092324-1094291 GCF_002168275.2 Theobroma umbraticum
TGGTTTTATCAAACTGAAAGATTCGAGAGTGGGTCGGTTGTCGCTTTAATTAAGTGTGACCCTTGTGTACAAGTGAGCTCTAGCTAGAGAATCTTTGGGTTGCCAACGAGCTGTTAGACATGGTTGGGGCCATGGTCTGTGATTGTACGTGGCTAGGCCACAAGTTGTGATACGTGGTTGCGACTGTCTGATTTCTCTAATGTCGGCCAACATCGTTGAGACTGCCATGGCATGTGGAGATTCGGTGGAGTGGAGCTCCCATATGTTATTGCGTGGAAGTGGGTCCACGTGTTTTTTATTTCTATACCTACTCGAGAGTGATATTTCTTTGGGTTTTCACGTACGTATTTTTTCGCATGGTGAGAAATAACAATTTTTCCGTAGCTCCCCTAATTATATGATGATATTGGATTTAACTCCTCGTGTATGAGGTGATTTATGAATTTGCATATAAGCTTTGCTAATGTTGGATTTTACGGGGGCACATGTGACGATATTAAATTGCTTTAAGTTGGTTGTTATATGATTTCGATGGCAGGGATCTTTACATGTATTGGTTTGATATCTGATTTAAATGATTATCTTGCATTAACTTTCTGGTTTTATAAATAAAGCACAAACCTCCCTTTTTGAGTTAAATTGTTTACATATATCCTTATATTTTTAATAATCAAATCTTCTGCATTTAGCTTATTTCCCATCTACGCCCTACTCACAGAGTTGATGATCACTGAGTCTGGGAGACTCACCTTTTTTTTTCCTTTTGCAAATAAGTAATCAATTTAAGTGCATCGCTCAGCACATTGAGACTAGCTGCAATGTAGGTAATGGCATCTCTTAGACTTCTATTCTAAGTCGCTCCGGTGCCTAGAGGTTGTGTTGTGTTGAATAGTTAGACTTATAATGATTAATAGTTTATTGAAAATGTATTTGCTAAAACTTGAGGTTATGTAATGATTAACACTTATTATGTTGAAATTGTTGTGGAGTTATCAAACCTGGTTATTAGTATCTAGATGCCATGTTTTAAATATTGTGTTTATTTGGTTTAAGTAAACTATAGCATTAATATTGCAAGTTGATTTTAAATTGTTCAGAATCATAACTAAAGCTTGTTTGGGATTTGGCGGGTTCACTCGCAAGTCTCGAATGCCGGTAACGATGGGGGAAGAGGTCGTTATAGAAAGTTAGTTTCCTAAATTCATAAAGTTAGTCATGAATTATGAAAACTAATATGGACTGTTATAAGTAGACCCCAAGCCATGCTTAATGACATATCCGGGATATTTGATTAAATGACAATATTGCACTAAAAGGCTTATCACTGAAGGGCTTTGTCAAATTCTTTAATAGACTTTTTAACATTTGGGTGGTCATGATGTATTGTTAGATGCCATTTATGATCTATAAATATAAATTAATTATCAAATTGATATTTGATTAGGATTTATATTTATTGCTAACATGTTAGAAGCTTAATGGGTCACACATATTAAGTGACATGATTGGGATTAAATAAGGATAATTAATTAAGTTGGACTTAATTGAAAGAGACCAAAATAAAGTGAGAAATTAATTAAGTTAACAAAGACTTAATTGAATTAAAATACAATTAGTGTATTTCAGGTTACAACTTAGTTTGGCTATATAAATATATTATATTGGCAAACTAAAACTCCAAGCCTCCAGCTACTTCTTAACCATTTCATAAAATAAGAAAAGAAAAATAAATTTTTTTGTCAAACAAAAATAACATTCGGCAAGAACTTTTGGTCTTTTTGTTTTAGAAACAAAACTTGCTAGTACAAGTAAGAATCCTACCTTTGAGAAGGTCTTATTTGGTCATTGTGTGGGTTACTGTTAGAGGCCAAACACTTGGGTGGCTGAAGATTTGACAAATCCTAAAGGTCAAGTAGCAAAGATTTTGATTTAATTGGCTCTTGATTATGATATCTAGAGCAAGGTAT
>NW_018397277.1:1094391-1102629 GCF_002168275.2 Theobroma umbraticum
GACTATCACATGAGAATATTTTCTATAGACACTTAGTGAAATACCAAATAGAGTTCTCATCGTGGGTCATGTTCAGTGAACTTGTTCTTTAACAAGCACCTACATATTATCCTCAAGTATCTCATGTACTTCAATCTATGAGATCGATTGCTTACTTCTCAAGTAAGAAAGCTTAACATGTACCTGTCTTTAAGCATTGTCAATACCCTATCTTGTCAATACCCTATCTTGACAATACAATGATCAAGAACAATTTTAAGAACATGGCTTTGATGCTTAGTGATCTCATAATTGTAACAACTTTACAATTCTCTTGCAAGGCTTTTATGTTTCATTAGCTTCATCTAATTAGTACTTAATAATTGCTTGCTATTGCACTAACATGAAGGAAAACTTCTATCACATATAATTATACGATTAAATATGCATTAAATGGCAATATATATACCTTGATCAGTCTAATTAGCTAAAAGACATATACCAACATATATATCATCTTAATTAGGAGATTTTAGTACCTTTACCACAGTTTTAAAAAATTTAGTCATATAATTTTATAGAATGTTGATTTAAAGACAACCATTAATAGTGTAAAAATTTTACCATTAGATTAGATAACGAGGCACAATACTTGTAACACACTTGATACAAGTTCAAAGAAAGGACTTTGATAGTCCTCCATGTAAGTCTTATTGAGTATATATAGATACAATTACAAGTAATTTCAACTAACATTATTCGACAAGAATACAACCTAACTATATTGAGACCCCTGCAATTTGTTGCTATCAGTTAATTTGTTGTCACAATTCCTAAGAACATGGAGAGGGACTGAAGTGGAAAATTTGTCCCTGGTTTGAAATATTTATTCAGGCATGTGCTCAATATTTTGGCAAATCCACCCAAAATTTATATTTTCCAGTTATTTTTTGTTGCTTAGAGGTATTTATTAATTGTAGTAGGAGGATCAATTCTAAACTTCAACCATTTTATATTAAATGTCTCATTTGGTACATGTGATATTGAACTATACAATATGATAGATTGTCTCCTATTTCATGAATTTCACCCCACCCGTTTCAAGATGAAATCTTAAGTTTCAATGTTCTACAAACAACAAGTTTTAAAGGATTAAATTCTTTACCTTTGTAAAAATTTCAACCTTTTCTATATAAAATAATTTTCAAATTTATAAATACGACTGGGAGTTATTGTTTACCAACAGATTTTTGTAAGAAACAAAATACTGGTTTTGCTAATTGCATGAAACCAGGGAAAAAAGGGTACTAGAAAAGGGGAGAGTCGAAACGTAAGACACTATGTAAACAACTGAACCACTAAATATTTACATGGCGTCCGAGAGATGACTCCATATTTCTGCTCTAATAATTAAAAAATTTTAAAAATTTATCCCAATATAATCATCTAATTGATTAAGACATAGAAATAGAATTATGGATCGAAATACAATTTTGATTGCAGATTCCCTCTTAGTTTGGTGAAAACTAAGCACTTATCAATGGTCATAAATTTTCTGGCTCAAAATATGCTAATAATAATAACACACGATCTCTTAAATAATATTCAATTAGTATAGAAATATTCGTTTTTAAAACTTTGTGCTATTCAAACATTTACAGATAATATTAGACATAAAGATTAGATGGGGAACCTATGAAAAAGAAAAAGATTACAAGGGGAAAACAAATCTAAGCTTTTGAATAGACTTCTGACTTGGTTTTAATTTTAAATTTTTTATTTCCATTAGACTTTAATTTATTAGATGGAATATTAATTCAGTATAACAACAATCTAAACAATGTTCAGAGGCTAAGTATGTCTCCAGCTGAAAGTGACTGGATTATATAAGAATCGTCTCCTCAAAATCTCACTTTCCTTCATACCTGGCAAGATCCTAGAATTAGATGCAGTCATACAGCCATGCTATATTTGCATTTGCAGCTCGTGGGTATTTTTTATTAAATCAATTTTAATTGTTTTCTTTTCCTTCTTCTATTTATTTTTTCTTCAAAGTTCACTTGTAAACCATTTTAGTTGATACAATTGAGATTAGAAGATCTGATACGTTTGAACTCATGTTTTAAAAGCGAAAAGGTTCATTTTGACATTTTCTAACTTAATTCTTTTTAAAAAGGTGTACATAATGGATGTACCAATTAATATAAAGAGGCAAGGGAACTTAGATTGGCAGCTCCAATTTTCTATTTGCTTTGGTTTAGGGGGTGAACAGGAGGATTCCAAACCCTGCCCTGCCCTGATTACCGCTTGAAGAGATCAAATTTCTTTTTTATTTATAATGAATATTTCCAGCGTTTCCACCTGATATTGTTCCCTACTATCCATCTTCAATCCCCATCGTATCTGTCTCTTCTTCTTCTGCTTCTTCTGCTTCTTCTTCTTCATCATCATCAAGCTCAACACAACACAGAGGAAAGCCGCACCGGCCCGCATGAAAGGGATGAATGATGATAAGACTGATGAGGCAGGAAAGAGAGAGGCCATGATTAAACCCAGAATGCCGAAACACAGAGAAAAGCATACTTAAGCACAATCGCTCAATGAATAATATGCCAAACGCCATTACTTGACTTCTCTTTCTCTTTCTGTTCCTGTTTCTCTCTCTTTGTGTTATTGTGAAGCCAAAAACACAAAACAACCGCAGTACTAATAGCAAGTAAGAAGACACACGCAGAAGGGGTTTCCGTATATGTCCCTTCACAGCTCATCAAAGCCCATAACCAGCCTGTACCTTTTTTCCCTATGAAACCCATTTTCTCTTCCTTTCACTCCCTCCATTCCCCACTCCTTCACCCTCCTCTTCCCCTCCACCGCCGTCCACGGTGGCCCCGCATGGACTCCTCCACCCCCCACCAAGATAGCAGCGAAAACAAGGCCAAACTCATCGTCATCATGGGCGCCACGGGCACCGGAAAGTCCCGTCTCTCCATCGACTTGTCCAGCCGTTTCCCCCACTCTCAAATCATAAACTCAGACAAAATGCAACTTTACAACGGCTTGGACATAACCACCAACAAAATCCCCCTCCACGAAAGGAAGGGGGTTCCACACTTTCTGCTGGGCGAGTTCGACTCAATCGACGCTGACGTGGCGCCCTCACAGTTCCGTTCCTCTGCGGGTTTAACCATCGCCAACATTGTTTCGCGTGGGAATTTGCCGTTTCTTGTTGGTGGGTCCAACTCTTTTATTCACGCTCTCCTTGTGGAAACCTTTGACTCTGAAGTGGACGTGTTCGCCGGGTCGGGCTCAGTGAGTCACGTGTTGAGGTATGATTGTTGTTTTCTTTGGGTTGACGTTGCGTGGTCGGTACTCTGTGACTATTTGTGCAAACGAGTTGATGAAATGCTTGATTCGGGGATGTTCGAAGAGTTGGCTCAGTTCTATGCCCCGGACAAAGAGAGTGTCCGGGTCGGGCTAAGGAAAGCAATCGGAGTGCCCGAATTTGACGGATATTTTAGGAAGTACCCTCCGTGGGAAAGCGAAGAAAACGGCATGGTTCCGGAGGAGGGGTGTGATCCGGTACGGAGGGAAGCGTACGAGGAAGCGGTGAGGGAGATTCAAGATAACACGTGTCGGTTGGCTAAGAGGCAGATAGGGAAGATCTTGCGGCTGATAGGGGCTGGGTGGGACCTAAGAAGATTAGACGCAACGGCAACGTTTGGAGCTGTGATGAGGAAAAAGAAGTCATCATCGTCGGATTTGGAATGGAGGGATATTTGGGAAAGGGAAGTCGTGGAGCCAAGCGTGAAGATTGTGAAGCGATTTTTGGAGGAGTAGGTTTCCAGCTTTTTCCAGCTAATCTATTCTTTGTTCGTTGGGGAAACAAAATTCTCGGGCGCTCTCTCTCTAGTCGCCTTGCACACGTAAAAAGGTCGGAATGGGGTTAGCCAGGCGGGGAGATTGGCTCGACCAACTCACTCAGAAAGGGCGACCAGTTTTGGAGGAGTAGGGCGCCTTTGGTTCAGTGAGTGCCACTGCTGGAGGAGTGTTTGGTACCTTGGGTTGGGTGGCTGGGGTGAGGGGTATACAAGAAAGAAAAATATCAAAAGGAAATTTTGAAGGTTAACAAATTTTGTGAATTTTTCTTCGCCCTTTTTGCTAATCTTTTTATTATTATTATTATTATTATGAGTATTATTTTGCGGCTTAAAATTGCGTAAAACCGAATGACATTTGGGTTTTCTATCGTCGAGGAGTGTGTGGAATTGAAAGATCACAAGCACAATTCTACACGGAAAACTCTTTGAAAGCAGTTGATGAGAACGGTACAAAAAACGCCTTTTCTTTCCGTTTTGGCCTTTTTGGCTTTGCAGACAACACGTTTTGCTTGACATGTCCTGATTTAAGGAGAGGGAAAAGGCCTTTGCCTTTCTCTGTTTTTCTTTTTTTTTTCTTCGTTCTCCACTTTTGGATTCTACCAACTGTTCTTACTGGGTTTCGTAAGTGTTTGTCAAAAAATTTCTAGCCCTTGGACAAAAGTGCCTTCTCCCTTCTGTTTTTGTCTCATAAAATCAGATGCAAATTGATTGACTTGTTTTTATCACGAATCTTTGTCTGGATTGCACAATTCAGATCTTTTAGAGTATCTCCATTTACAATATTCATGGGCGGCGATAAATAAACTAACAACACTATTCTTCATTACCTTATTCTCTCAGCACATATTCAGATTCAGTGACCTTCACTTTGTTTTTGCATTCCTTGACGTGTCTGTCGCTAAAACGCCGAGCCAAAGGTATATCCTTCTAACTCCAAATAGGTTGATGTATTCCTTTGGAATAGAGTTATTTTTGCGTTGTTCTAACATCATAACAAGTGCTGATTTCTTCAAGCAACTCAGACTCTAGCTAAGTGTTTGCCAAACCTAACGAGCTGCTCTTAAACAATGGTACCTAATAGATTTTGTCATATACTTGACAGAATTTTTTAATTCTTCTTCTAAAATGGAGAAAAAACAATCAAAAGATATTAGGGAGAGCTCAGAGCATTAAATTATTTCCATGTGAATCTAGCTTTCAGTTTCAATTATATATCTGTCCCCTTTTGTTTATTAGATAAAAACCCTGTTCAAATCCTGAGAAGTGCCAACACCATTCCTCTGTTCTCACCTGAAAGACCAAGCAAGCTTCAATTTAATTGCAAAGTTTGATTCACAATCCTTATCCCACAAGATTTTTATGTGGAATTTCCAATGGTGGCCCTGGATTCTTGGAACGCCTCAACAGTGGTCCTTGATGTTTTGCAATCTGTGTTTATGGCGAGGATACCTTATTTCCAGTTTTTGTACGATGAAAAAGGCTATCCTTTCTCTAGCCTGCACCAGCTTAAGTGTAGCCATTAACTTTTGGGAAGTCACCCCGTGGTCAGTTCTGGTAATTATATGTCATCTGTATTTGAAATGATGCATTGAATTGTCAGTTTCTGCCAGAGCTAGCAATCGCAGAAAATACATTTTCTAAAACATTTATTCTTCTTGGACAAAGCCCTCACCAAGATAATCTTGATTAAATACATAAGGGTCCTTGTAAGATCAAATTTGACAAGTATTGAAGAAGTAATTGAGGAGTGAATATCTGAGATATGAAATTATTAATTCAGGTCATCCACCAAAAGGATTCTGCTAAGCCAACTTCCCTCAAATGTGTAGCAGAGAGAGATAGAGAGCCTGAAGTCATGGAGCTGGGGTTATTGACCAAGCTTGTATGCTTTCCTGTTCAGCCAAATGGTTTCTTCTCCTGCCAGAAGCTCGTGCAGCTGAATCCAATTGCCTTAATAATCATATGATATCTCTGGCGCATATGTTCCGTCACATGGCTTATTTATTGAATGGAGAATGAGTAGGCAATTTGACAAGCAGTTTTCAAAAAATTAATAAGACATCAACAACCTAATGTCTTAAATCCAGCTTATACCAACCTTCGTGCACCATTTGGTCTCAGCCGAAATGGAAGAAAAAAGAAAGAAAAGCATTAAAATTATGCAGCAGCTTGGATTAGGATAATTATTGCTATGTTCATAATTGTTTTATTTTTCTCCCCTCTGCTGCCTGACAACCGGATGGTGCATTAAGGTATTGTTTAAAAAAAATTTTATATGGCCATATGCCATTCTAAACAAAACTATATCCATATGCATGGTCCGCACGTAGAAGGCAAGACCTGATAAAAATTCATTTGGTTGGTAGCTGTACTGTTTCGACAAATGCAGCCTCGAGGGGATGATTTAATTGCCAGTCTTTTGGAATTAAATTCTGGGCATATAGTCCAACCACAGGAATCTGGATTGCTTTCATTAATAAGACAGAATCTGCTTAATTTTAACGTTCAATCGCATTTGTTTACCTTAAACCCTCTGAACTGGTCTTAAGGAGGTTATGTTACAAAATTACATCTCACATTTGATTATTTGATAATAATTGCTCAAGATATGAAGAGGCTACTAGTAAGTTTTGGCATTGTTGTGGAAATGGTCACCTATAGTCGATTACAGTTCATAGTTAGGACCAGTTCTTTTTGGTTGAAGGTTCTGAGACTTCTGAAACAATCTTAGAAACTTCTCTGAAGCCACAGTTTCAGATGAGCCATTTGCAGTCTTTATCTGAAAACTCCAACATGCGTTTGAAACTCCAAATTTTACCATATATTCAGCAAAGCCAACCCCAACAGGTTTCCATCACATTCAAAGCAATATGCTGCTACTTTTAGTTTTCTGGTTTCCATTTTCATAAATTAAATTCACCAATCATAGGTAGAAGTTGTTGGTATATGCCCTTGAGCCAATTAGATTAGTCAAAGAATATATATTGTTATTTAATGCATATTTAATCTCATAATTTTATATGATAGAGGTTTTCCTTCATGGTAGTGTAATAATAAAGAGTTATTAAGTACTAATTGGATGAAGCTCATAGAACATAAAGACCTTGTAAGAGAATTATAAGGTTATTATAATTATGAGATCACTATGCATCAAAGCCATGTTCCTAGAATTGTTCCTGGTCATTTTATTATCAAGACAGGGCATTGACAATGTTCAAAGACTATAACATGTTAAGCCTTCTTACTTAGGAAGTAAGCAATCGATCTCATAGATTGAAGTATATTGGATCCTTGAGGATAACATGTAGGTGCTTGTTAAAGAACAAGTTCACTAAACATGACCTGATATGAGAACTCCATTTGGTATTTCACTGAAGTGTCTATGAAAAATGTTCTCATGTGATAGTCGTGTAACTAGTCCTTAGACTTGAGACACCAGGTCATCTTGTATTGGAAATGACATACTTTGATTTCACCCCAATAGGTTTGGAAGCAACCAAATGCCTAAATAAGGTGTTTTTGGATATGCCATGAAGCATGCGAAGGTGAATGAGTGGTCAAAAGAGGATTCATCACCTAAAGAACAAGTTCACTAAACATGACCTAATATGAGAACTCCATTTGATATTTCACTGAAGTGTCTATAAAAAATGTTCTCATGTGATAGTCGTGTAACTAGTCCTTAGACTTGAGACACCAGGTCATCTTGTATTGGAAATGACATACTTTGATTTCACCCCTATAGGTTTGGAAGCAACCAAATGCCTAAATAAGGTGTTTTTGGATATGCCATGAAGCATGCGAAGGTGATGAGTGGTCAAAGAGGATTCATCACCTAAAGAACAAGTTCACTAAACATGACCTAATATGAGAACTCCATTTGATATTTCACTGAGTGTCTAAAAAATGTTCTCATGTGATAGTCGTGTAACTAGTCCTTAGACTTGAGACACCAGGTCATCTTGTATTGGAAATGACATACTTTGATTTCACCCTATAGGTTTGGAAGCAACCAAATGCCTAAATAAGGTGTTTTTGGTTATGCCATGAAGCATGCGAAGGTGAATGAGTGGTCAAAAGAGGATTCATCACCCCAAGTGATATGAGGGGATGTATCTCACTTGTTCTCAATTCTTAGTTAACTCGTATAAAGTCTTTGGCCAAAGCATGATGAATTTAAGGAAAGTTAGTTTCCTATATTTATAAAGTTAGTCATGAATTATGAGAACTAATATGAAATGTCATAAGTAGACACCGAGTCATGCTTAATAACATATTCGGAATATTTGATGAAAAGATCATATTGTACTGAGAGGCTTATCACTGAAGGGCTTTGTCAAATTCTTTAGTTAACTCTCTAACATTTGGGTGGTCATGATAT
>NW_018397277.1:1102639-1102704 GCF_002168275.2 Theobroma umbraticum
GCCGCTCATGATCTATAAATATAAATTAAATATCAAATTGATATTTGATTATAATTTATATTTAT
>NW_018397277.1:1102714-1102890 GCF_002168275.2 Theobroma umbraticum
TTAGAAGCTTAATGGGTCACACATATTAAGTGGCATGTTTGAGATTAAATAAGAATAATTAACTAAGTTGGACTTAATTGAAAGAAACTAAAATAAAGTGAGAAATTAATTAAGTTCACATAGACTTAATTAAATTAAACACAACTGTTGTATTTAGGGTTACAACTTAGTTTAGC
>NW_018397277.1:1102900-1103193 GCF_002168275.2 Theobroma umbraticum
TGTTATATTAGCAAACTAAAAACTTGAAGCCTAAAACCACTTCTCAGACGTTTCATAAAATAAGAAAAGAAATATAGTTTTCTTTATTTGACAAAAATAAGATTCTAAAAGAATTTTGGTCCTTTAGTTTTTGAAACAAAACTTGCTAGTACAAGTAAAATCTTACCTTGAAGAAGGTCTTATTCAGTTACTGTGTGGATTACTGTTAGAGGCTAAAAACTTGGGTGGCTAAAGATTTGACAAATCCTAAAGGTGAAGAAGCAAAGTTTTTTGGATTTAATTAGCTCTTGATT
>NW_018397277.1:1103203-1103296 GCF_002168275.2 Theobroma umbraticum
GAGTAAGGTATGTAACTCTTAAATCTATGAGTGTTTATCATTTATTTGAAAATTACATGAAAAACACAAACATTGATCCTGTAGGATTCGACT
>NW_018397277.1:1103473-1107395 GCF_002168275.2 Theobroma umbraticum
TGATTTGTGTGTTGATTTGGTATATATCAATTTTAAAGGCTTTTTTTAAAATTTACTATTTTTTAAGTTAAATCTAGACAGCATGTAATTAATTCATTAAAACATACTTTAAAAAGTTTAAAATCATGTTTAGTTGAATAATTAATGAATAGATTAAAAGGCTTGCGAAGCTAAGTTAAAACTGAATAGTTTTGAGATGTTTTTGGGATTAATGTGCTAATTATTTTTACTAAAATTAGAAAAGTATTATGAGTAGTTTTTAATTATTAAAAATTAGTTTTATCAAATTAAATTACTATTTGTTTCGGCCAAACTTGATTGAATATGAAAAAGGTTAATAAAAATCAAGTTTTCAAGTTACAAAATAATAAAGATTCAATGCAGAAAATTTTTTACAGCTATAATTAGTTTTGATGGCTTAATTCTTCATGAATTTTGTGTTTAATTATTAAACACGCTTGCTGAAAATTTTCAGCAGTTTTTTCATGAGTTTGACTAATGATTTATGGAGTTTTAATAGCACTTAAAAACCATCTATTTTAATTTTGAGTGATCTATAAAAATAGAAAATTGTTTCCTACTTTAAAAGCAATTTATAAAATTAAGGATAGAATTTTAATTTTGGGTGATTCATATAAATAGGAAATTTTTCCCACTTTAAAAGAAATTCTTAAAATTAAGGATAGTATTTTAATTTGAAAAATTAATAGGAAATAGTTTCCTACTTTACCAGAAATTCCTAAAGTTATGTAATAGCATTTAACTTTCTTTAAAATTTTGGTTTGACTAGAAGTTTTCAAAATTTATTAAGTCACCATTTAGGCAACTTGAATAATATATAATTTAGGAAACTAATCCATGTTCTAAATGTTAAAAATTAAAATGTTTCTTAGATATATTTTAGGAAGTTTACCTAAAATAAAAAGGTTGCCAAAATTAAAAGGAGTTTTAATTATGGAAAGAATTAAAATGGAAAGTCTTAAAGAGGAAAATTTTATTTCAATGAATTTCTAATAAAAAATAAGAAGTAAAATTTTTACTTAAAGTGTTTTGAAATTGAGAATTTCTTAAACACTAAATTGAAATAAAACAATATCAAATAATTTGAGTCTAGTATTTTAAGTGAATTAATTGATGATTTTTTCAAATAACACACAAGATCACCAAGTGATATTGAGCTTACATTTATTTCTATGCTTTTGATTATGATTATAAAGCATGAGGATGATTATGGACTTAGACCTTAGAATATTAGGTCATGAATGGTTAAATTTATTTCTCATGGTATTTATTTTAAAATAGGATCTACACATCTGCCTTATCTCTATTTTCTCTGGGTTGTCAAATTCTTTTCTCACCTAACTCTCCTCAAATGTAACTTGAGGTTTTTGATTATAAAGTGATTAGTTATATCAAAGTGTAAAACTAGGGTTAGCTAAAAAATTTTTTGTAACTTGAAGATGGAGATCCAAAGGCGTCATGGAGATTCAAGGAGATTACAAGCAAAGCTTGAAGACAATGCTTGTGTAAATCCCCTATGAATTTGACCAACTAATTTCCTTACTAGCTCAAGGAAATTAGAATTAGCAAAGTCCATAACTATCCTAGTAGTTGGCATGAGATAGATTTATTTTCAGTATATATATATATATATATATATATATATATATATATGATATATGTGAAATGTGATAAATGCTATGCAAGTCAACAGTGACAAATCAATAAGTCCTAAATTAATGAATTAATAAATAAAATCCCTCATTAAATATTGAGTCAAAAAGTTACCTTCCACCATATAACAAGATAACCAAGTTACTTTTTCAATTGGAGGCTTTTTGAGCCACTCAAGGCCAAACTTTTACATGAGTACGTTTGAGTTATTGGCGTGTCTTACTCAACTAGTATCATGTTATTTGAATGTGTCACACATGATCGCATAGTAGTAGATGCATAGTTAGGCAAAATACATATGATGTATTTAGACAAAGAGTTATCATCGAACTGATCTAAGAGTTGTATAAGATACAATTGGTAAGCTAAGTTACCTACCTAATGATTTTCATTATGGCTTGTTAAGTCACTTAAGGTCTTGGTGTGATGAAAAAGGTTCTAGCTCAATAAGAAATTTAAAGGCTAAATTTTTTGAAATAGTAGAAGAGGGCTATTATTTTGATAAAATATTAAGAATAGTCATATAATATTTAAAACCTTGTTTTTATGATTATATAATTTGCATTAATGTCTATAATAATTTATGTTGATTTATATAGGATATAAATCTATCATGGCGAATAGTTTGTCACTTAGAAGCATACTTGATGCAAACAAGGTGACAAGCCCAAATTTCATTGATTGATTTCGTAATATCAAGATTGTCTTGAAACAAGAGAAAAAGGCTTATGTCTTAGAAGGTCTTGTTCTTGAGGAACCTAGCAATGATGCTATAAATGAGGAAAAGGAGGCCTATAAAGTTTTTATGGAGATCTCAATCAAGTCATATGTGTGATGGTGGCTAGAATGGCTCCAGATCTTCAAGTGCAACATGAAGCTATAAATGCCCTAGATATTATCCTAAACCTTAGAGAAATGTTAGATAAGGAAAGTCGCACAGAGAGATTTGACATTTAAAGGGAATTGTTCCGATGTAAGATGCTTGAGGGAAGCCCAAAAAGGCCTCATGTGCTTAAGATGATAAGATATATCACTTAACTTGAGCAGTTGTGTTATGAAGGTGACAACCTTAGGTGATGGTAATCAAGCTTGTCGATCTAGATTAGATTGTGAAAGAATAAATAATTTTAGAACATTGAATGTTTTCGTGACATGAGTGTCAAGATGAGATGTTTTGGGCCTATGGCTAAATATTTTATTTTATGTTTAAGAAACGTAGATTTATATTTTACTAGCATAAGATGCTTAGCTTATATATATTTATATATTTACATTACATCTCATTTTAGAATTGTTCTAAATTATTTATCCTTAAAGTATAACCTTACATATATGATAGTCAATACTAAGTCATAATGATAATATCATTGTGAGATTATTTTTCTTTCGATTATGAATCAAAAAGGAAATTAATGAGTTGACTTAGATAAAATTGAGTCATAACTCGATGAATTCATAATAAGATGATGAACATATTTAGTTAAGGAGCATTCTTAATGAAATCTTGGATCTAAATTAAGATTGCTTAGAACTAAATAGCAATTAATTATCATATTGAACTCATAAAAGATGAATTACAGAGCATTCCAAACCCAATTAATTGCATGAACTAACCTTTGATAGGATTTCATTATGGATATAACACCCCAAAGGAAAATAAATAAGTTTACTTGGCAAGATTTCTATACATGATAGAAATAGTGAGATTTAATGACACCTTAAAGGTAAAAGGTCATGAAATTATAAAATCCAATAGATAAGATCTATGCACAAAAATTGATTTAATGGGATGCATAAAGATGCATTATTCATAAGATGAATCCATTAGCTACAAACCATTAGTAGGATGCATATTAATGGACTACTCATATAAGATGAGTCTACTAAATAATCCAACATGAACGATTGGAAAATAATCTCTATTCAATGTAATATATTCAAAATAGTTAAATACATTGCATAAGATAAACATATTTTGTGCACATCATAAGGTTAGTGGAAGTAAGATAAGTTACTCATTAAAATGTATAAGATACATTTATCAGTCTAAAAAAAACAAAAAATGAGATTAAAAAGTGAGAGCCTAAAAAGAGACTCAATGAAAGAATTTAGGATTAGATGTTAAAGAAGTTTAACATAGAGAGAATCCTAAATGTTAAAAGTGACATAAAGTCATGATTAAGCAATTGTATTGGACTGATTCCAAAACAAGAGATAATTGCATAATTATATCTATAATCGAATACAA
>NW_018397277.1:1107405-1107513 GCF_002168275.2 Theobroma umbraticum
TAGGCTACAAAAGAAGAGATATTTAGATCATTGGTTTGATGAACCAATAAAGGATTCTAAGTTGTTAAAGTAATAGCAAGAGACATAATAATGGAATCAAGGTCTCGT
>NW_018397277.1:1107523-1107690 GCF_002168275.2 Theobroma umbraticum
ATTAGTATTTCGATTATGACAATAAACATTGTCAAACATATAAATGAACATATTCTCTAATATTACAATTTGAGTTGTCCTAGTAGAGACATAGTTGCTAAACAAAAAGTTCAATCTTAGATACGTTAGCGATTGGCTCAAGTGGAAGTGGGAGATTGTTGGTATAT
>NW_018397277.1:1107700-1107872 GCF_002168275.2 Theobroma umbraticum
CAATTAGATTGGTCAAGGAATATGCATTGTCATTTAATGCATATTTAATCACATAAATTTATGTGATAGAGGTTTTCTTTCATGTTAGTGCAATAATAAGGACCTATTAAGCACTAATTGGATGAAGTCCATGACATATAAAGGCCTTGCAAGAGAATTATAAAGTTGTTAT
>NW_018397277.1:1107882-1108022 GCF_002168275.2 Theobroma umbraticum
TCACTATTCATCAAAGCCATGTTCCTAAAATTGTTCTTAGTCATTGTATTGTCAAGACAAGGCATTGACAATTCTCAAAGACTGGAACATGTTAAGCCTCTTTACTTGGGAAGTAAGCAATCGATCTCATAGATTGAAGT
>NW_018397277.1:1108045-1108292 GCF_002168275.2 Theobroma umbraticum
TGTAGGTGCTTGTTAAATAACAAGTTCACTGAACATGACCCGCTATGAGAACTCTATTTAGTATTTCACTCAAGTGTCAATGGAAAATGTTCTCATGTGATAGTCGTGCAACTAGTCCTTATACTTGAGATACTAGATCATCTTGTATGGGGAATGACATACTTTGATTTCATTCGTACGGGTTTGGAAGCAACCAAATGCCTAAACAAGGTGTTTTTGGGTATGCCATTAAGCATGCGAAGGTGAA
>NW_018397277.1:1108302-1119230 GCF_002168275.2 Theobroma umbraticum
AGAGAGGATTCATCACCCCAAGTGATCTGAGGGGATGTATCTCATTTGTTCTCAATTCTTGATTAATTTGTATAAAGTCTTTGGCCAAAGTATGATGAATTTGAGAAAAATTAGTTTCCTAAATTCATAAGTTTAGTCATAAATTTTGAGAACTAATATGAAATGTCATAAGCAGACACCGAGCCATGCTTAATGGCATATCTGGGATATTTGATGAAAGGATCGTATTGCACTGAGAGGCTTATGATTGAAAGGCTTTGTCAAATTCTTTAATTGGCTCTCTAACATTTGTGTGGTCATGATGTATTACTAGATGCCGCTCATGATCTATAAATATAAATTAATTATCAAAGTGATATTTGATTATGATTTATATTTATTACTAACATGTTAGAAGCCTAATGGGTCACACACATTAAGTGATATGATTGGGATTAAATGAGGATAAGTAATTAGGTTGGACTTAATTGAAAGAGGCTAAAATAAAATGAAAAATTAATTAAGTTCACAGAAACTTAATTAAATTAAAATACAACTATTGTATTTAGGGTTACAACTTAATTTGGCTATAGAAATATGTTATATTAGCAAACTAAAAACTCGAAGCCTAAAACCATTTCTCAACCATTTCATAAAATAAGAAAAAAAATAGTTTTCTTTGTTTGACAAAAATAAGATTCAGCAAGAATTTTAATCTTTTTGTTTTAAAAATAAAACTTGCTAGCACAAGTAAAATCTTACCTTGGAGAAGGTCTTATTCAGTCATTGTGTAGATTACTGTTAGAGGCTAAATACTTGGGTGACTGAAGATTTGGAAAATCCTAAAAGTGAAAAAGTAAAAATTTTTGGATTTAATTGGCTCTTGATTATGATATTTAGAGCAAGGTATATAACTCTTAAACCTATGAGTGTTTATAATTTATTTGAAAGTTACATGAAAAACATAAACATTGATCCTGTATGATTCGATTGTTTCTCTGATTAAATATTATTTTATTTTTTTCACTACGTTATATTTTAATTTATAGATTATTTTTCATTCTACGTTATATTTTAATTTATAGATTATTTTTCATATTTAAGCATGAGGTTGAATCACAATAATTAAGACCTTAGTATAGATTGGGGCATCCAGCTAATCTGGTGAAGGTTAATGGCTAAATCACTTTAAGTCGGATAAAGATGTAAAGGGGGAATAAAACTTGGTGCAGAAACAGTTGATGTCAACCACCCCATTAAGTTGTGCAAAAGTGCTCACTGTAATTAGGTAAAAGAAGTTCTCATTATCTTTTGGCCTAAAAAGAAGGAAAATTGACTTTAGATTAATATTGTGGCATTCATTCTCCACCTCTAATTATGATTTCATATTTTATAACTCTGTTTCTTTCAATTCAGTTCAGAAGTCCAGCCGGCATGCTTAATCATCTGACCAACAAGTTTCATGTTGTGGGGCTCGAATTCAATGGATTTCTCTTTTCCTTCAATGAGTTCGGGAAAAATAGTCTATATTGGTTGCAAACTGGCCGACAATGGCACGGGATATTAGTAGTAACCAGTGAAGGCCATGTTTAATGGTTTGGTTATGCCGGTAATGCCATATATGTCACAAGAATATTTATAGTACAAGAACTATAAATAACTTGTTAAATGAATCCTAGATCTTATTATAATCATGAGCCTCTTCGTCGGTAGTTTTGATGTTCTATCTTTGTTATGGTATGGCTAGTGATTGAAATCCATGTCGACTGATTTTATTATGCCATCATCTAGTCACCATTCCGTCATTGATCTTCTCATTTCGTACCGCAAATCTTGAATGCCATAATTCACGTGGGAATATGGATGATAAGAAAATCTCTTAAACTTGCTATAGCATGGACCTGTTCGTATTCAACTAAAATGAGAAGCAAATACTATAATTTCATTATTATAATTAATTATAGCTTAAAAAATTGCAAATTTGATATTTAGTATTGCAGTCAAATTCGTTCCCAACTTGCATCATGCACTCGCACTGAAATCGCTTGGTCCATGTGCAATGTGAACAAGAAAGCATCAAAATCTAAGAAAAATATAACCCTTGGAAGCATGGGAGAGAAGGGAATGTCCCTAAGAAGTTGTGACTAAACAAAAAGATGCCCACCATCATTACCCTTGCCCTTGAGACAGAGATTAAACCAACGAATAATCAAGTTAAAAAATTAAAGTTGCTTGATCCACAAGTATGCATTAAATAGTCAATGATATTATACTAAGAATTAGAAATTTCCAATATTATTGACAAAATATTTGCAGAGATGATTTGTAGGTATTTAAGAAATAACTAGTTGCTTGACATGCATAATGTCAAAGAACTTTAAAAGAAAATAAATAGAGAGAAAAGATATTTGTATATAAAAATTTTGTTTAGTATTATCATTAGACAATTTTATCTTCCTGCCCAAAATTAAGGAATGAGAATCTGAACTTTAACTTGCTTGAATGGAATTAAGAAGAGGTTGTTTAAGCTAAAAGCAAGAAGCAGTTGAGCGACGAGGGGGCGCGCGTTGTTATTACTATGGAAATCAGTTTTATGTATAGTTTTTCCCGACATATAACATTTCTTCTAGTTTCAGGATTTCCCGCAATCAACATGTGTCCTACGGCTTTTAGAGAACGAATTGCCACCCAAACTAGAATTTTCACTTGTAAAAATTTACCTCATATTCCAGAACTTGGCTTATATCAATTGAATAAGCTCAAGTTGCCGAAATTACAATGCTAACTAGTGCTGTTTTGGGAACCATGTAAGTATTATTAAATTGGGAAAAAAAAGTATTACTTATGTTCTTTTCATCTTTTCAGGAGTCTAGTACTCCACTGCCCCCTTTTAGGCATGGTTAGTCTTCTGGTAGAATGGAGTGGCTTGAAATTAATAAATTACAGATTGGGTCCCACTGGCAGCCACGTACATGATCGATGCCTGACTATGGACATGCCGGTACTAGTGAAGCTGTCCTAAAGAATGTAGCCTGAGCAACTTCCAAAAACAAGACATAACAAGAAATAAACAAATGCAAATTAATGACAGAAAGGGGATGATGGAAAAGGGGTCGAATGGGAGATCCGAGGAAGAGTGAAAAGAAGGAAAGACAAATTCATCGAGAACAGAGAGTGACTCAGTTTTCTGAAGCACCAAAAACATTTTTATATATACACAAAAACTATTCAGTACCTAACATTGATTTGAATATCCACTTGTTGCGGAGAAACATGATGGTTTTTGCAGCAGAAACGAAGAAGAGGGGCCTCTGCCGAGCCTGCGAGAAGGCGCCTGGGGGCAATGAGTCAGTGCGCGTGCGGTTGCTTTTCGCATGATCCTAAAACTCAGCCCTTTCCCAAGCTGCTCATTCATAGTTTTTAAAAGCTTAGGGAGGCACTCTCGGTCAGTCCAATTCTCACAAGTAGACACAAGGGGTTACTTCCCAACTTTCATAGACTGCTGTGAACATTTTTACAAGCACAATGAGAACAATTGTGGGGTTTGCATGCCTCCTAAAGTTGATTTAATTACTTGTTCTCTATTATAACCTAGAGCACGTCGTTGTTGACTATTTTCGACCAAATTACTAGGTACATATACAATATTATTAACATAATCCTAATTAATGGTAATTCTATTTTAATTGATAATCAAGTAAATAGATTACTCACAACTGGCATGGGATATATAATAAATTTATGAGTATTTTTTTTTCACTTTTTATGAGTAGTGTTTATTTGAAAATCAGACAATGTAAAATTTATAACAATAACAATAATAATAGTAATAATAATAATATTTAGAAGCAATTGATAGATTATCATATTAGTGGACAACCACCAGAAGCATCAATTGCTATTGAAGCAAATCAATCTAGTGCAAAACCAACTAAATCCGATGCAACAGCCATAATTTACAGTCCATAACATTCCAAAATCTAATGCAACCAAGTTAAGACAGCCAGCACAAGCACACATGGTAGCATTTTATAACAACTAAGCATACACTTGCGACATCAAGAATCAACTCAACAGCTAAAGTCTTAACACTTTTGAATATTGAAGGGAATGCTCAAACCGAGAAGAGGAGGAAAAGACCAAGCTGACAGATTCAAAGCTCAACAACGGAAAAACCTTATCCAAAACTTGAATTCAGATGTCATCTTACATGTCCTGTTTTGTATACAAATTTGTAGACTTGGCTTATATTTCATATACATCTTGTATTATAACTACATTACAATGCAATGGAAATCTCAAGGCCATTTACGTTCATTTTTAACTTTTTATCTCGGAATCTTTATGGTTTCAGAATAGCAAGCTCCAACTAGCCAAATCTTTCTTTACAAGTTCAACATGTCTTCTATAACTTCTGAAAATGCAACTAGCCTTCCAACAATCCTATCAAACCCAGTATTTGTTTTCCAATCAACAGACTCCCTTGATCACTGTAAATGTTGCTGCCCCTTTACCTGTAAAATTCACACCTCTCAATTTCTCTCCTAGAAGACTCAATCCAAATCCCTCCTTGTTGGTTACAAACTTCTTGGATATGTTGACGGATCCAAACCATGCCCTCCTGCTATAATTCTTCAAGGAGGCTCAAATCCTCTTAGACCAACTACTGCTGTGTCGGTTAAAAGGTTATCTCTGGGTTCGAGCTCCACGGTGGGCGGTGGTTTGTTTTAAAACACTCATTTATCTTATCACTCTGATAGAGTTTTACTAATATTAAACTTTTGTTTAGAGATTTATCCAGAACTCTACTTGTTTTTGAGATTATCCGTGTTGAGATGCTGCCAAGTGCTCCTTGAGCAGCTGCTCCTTTTGTAATTGTTCAGAACATGCTCTTCTTATGATAGCTTCCATGCCAACAGGAGTCTCCAAATCTCAACGTTGAAGACTCCCCACGGCATTCCAGCTCATCATTAATAAAAATCATCTTTCAAAAAAAAAAAACTACTGTTTCATGGCATTATTGCCTTTACAATAGAGAGTGTTGTGCTATTTTTTGCCTATACTAAAACCTCATTTCATGCTTGGAATAAAATCAACATGTTATATGACAATAAGTCTAGATAAAAACAATGAATTAGAGAAAATAAATTTACCAAGCCAGAAGGAATTTGGTCTATCACAAAATACTTTCAAAATCAGTGTAGCTATTGAACTTGCATTAATCAATTCTCCTGTTAGTGAAAAAGAACTAGTCATTCATGCAGCAGAGATAAGGACCCTAGAATCTTATTATTTCTTTGAAGAACAATTGGTTAAGTTTATAGATTATGAAGTTGTTCTCAAGAAATAAGATTCCTTGGTTAATATATATGATTATTCCCTTTACCAATTTTGTTGCTAAGATATCATCCTTTTCCCATGCCAAATCAAAGCAACGTTGACCTAGTCAGCATAACAGGTTTCCTTCCTCAACCACCGGTTTTACTGACAACCTTGCTCATCCAACTTCCAGGATTGTCAATCAATTATTGTGAAAATTAAATAGGCCATCCAGCTAAATATTACTTCAAGATTGGGCCCAAGCAGTTTGCATGAACAACTAAACATGTTAGCACAATAATCGCATCCCTTTAATGGCGAGTTTTTTCTTGTGCATCTCGTCATGTATCTAATAAATTGTAGCATTAAAATACTCATAAGTTTAAGAGTTACATACTTTGTTTTAGATATCCTAATTAAGAGCCAATTAAACCAAAATATTTGGTTCTTCACCTTTAAGATTTGTCAAATCTTCAACCATCCAAGTGTTTAGCCTCTAACAGTAATCCACACAGTGACCAAATAAAGCCTTCTCAAAGGTAAGATTTTTTACTTGTGCTAGCAAGTTTTGTTTTTAAAACAAAAAGATAAAAAATTCTTGTCGAATTTTATTTTTGTCAGACAAAGAAAACTATTTTTCTTTTCTTATTTTATGAAACGGCTCAAAAGTGGCTGGAGGCTTTTTAGTTTTCTAACATAACATATTTATACAGTCAAACTAACTTGTTACCCTACATACAACAGTTGTATTTTAATTTAATTAAATCTTTGTGAACTTAATTAATTTCTCACTTTAATTTGATCTATTCTAATTAAGTCCAACTTAATTGATTATCCTTATTTAATCTCAATCACGTCACTTAATGTGTATGACCCATTAAGCTTTTAACATATTAGAAATAAATATAAATCCTAATCAAATATCAATTTGATAATTGATTTATATTATAAATCATAGTGACATCTAGCAATACATCATGACCACCTAAATGTTAAAGAGTCAATTAGAGAGTTTGAGAAAGCCCTTTAGTGATAAGCTTCTTAGTGCAATATGGTCCTTTCATCAAATATGTCGAATAAGTTATAAAGCATGGCTTAATGTCTACTTATAACATTCCATATTAGTTCTCATAATTCGTGACTAACTTTATGAGTTTAAGAAACTAACTTTTTTCAAATTCATCATGCTTTGGCCAAAGACTTTATACAAGTTAATTAAGAATTGAGAACAAGTGAGATACATCCTCTTCTATCACTTGGGGTGATGAATCCTCTCAGAAGTGGCCAGAGGTTTTTTAGTTTTCTAACATAACATATTTATACAGTCAAACTAACTTGTTATCCTACATACAACAGTTGTATTTTAATTTACTTAAGTCTTTATGAACTTAATTAATTTCTCATTTTAATCTGGTCTATTCTAATTAAGTCCAACTTAATTGATTATCCTTATTTAATCTCAATCACATCACTTAATGTGCGTGACCCATTAAGCTTCAACATATTGGCAATAAATATAAATCCTAATCAAATATCAATTTGATAATTAGTTTATATTATAGATCATAGTGACATCTAGCAATACATCATGACCATGCAAATGTTAAAGAGTCAATTAAAGAGTTTGAGAAAGCCCTTCAGTGATAAGCTTCTTAGTGCAATATGGTCATTTCATCAAATATGTCAAATATGTTATAAAACATGGCTTATAACATTCCATATTAGTTCTCATAATTCATGATTAATCTTATGAATTTAAGAAACTAACTTTTTTCAAATTCATCATGCTTTGGCCAAAGACTTTATACAAGTTAATTAAGAATTGAGAACAAGTGAGATACATCCTCTTCTATCACTTGGGGTGATGAATCCTCTCTTGACCACTTATTCACTTTCGCATGCTTCATGGAATACCTAAAAACACCTTATTTAGACATCTGTTCGCCTTTAAACGCATAGGGATGAAATTAAAGTATGTCATTTCCCACACAAAATGACCCGGTGTCCTAAGTCTGAAGACTAGTTGCATGATTATCACATAAGAACATATTCCATAGACATTTGAGTGAAATACCAAATGGACTTCTCATAGCAGGTCATGTTGAGTGAACTTGTTCTTTAATAAGCACTTACATGTTATCCTCAACTATCCCATATAGTTCAATATATGAGATCGATTGCTTACTTCTCAAATAAAGAGACTTCACATGTACCAATCTTTGAGTATTGTCAATGTTGTGTCTTGACAATACAATGACCAAAAATAATTTTACGAACATGACTTTAATGCATAGTGATATCATAATTGTAACAACTTTACAATTCTTTTGTGAGGTCTTTATGTTTCATGGGCTTCATCCAATTAGTACTTAATAACTCCTTATTATTGTACTAACATGAAGGAAAACCTCTATCTTATATAGTTATGCGATTAAGTATGAATTAGATGACAATATATATTCATTGACCAATCTAATTAGTTCAAGGGCATATACCAACAATCTCCCACTTGCACTTGAGTCAATTGCTAACGTATCCAATATCAAACTCTTTCACTTAGCGATTGTGTCTCTACTAGGACGACTTAAATTGCAATATTGAGAATGTGTTAATTTATACGTTTGACAATCTCCATTATCATATATCGAAATACTAATTTAGATCACAACCTTGATTCCATTATTATATATCTTGTTGTTATTTTAACAACTCAGAATCATTTATTAGTTTATTAAACCAATGATCCAAATATCTTTTCGTTTGTAGCCCATACAAAAGGTTTATATTAGATTATATATATAATCATGCAATTATCTTTTGTTTTGGAACCATGCCAATACAACTGACGAATCATGACTTTATGTCACTTTTAACATTTAGGATTCTCTTTATGTTAAGCTCCTTTAACATGTAATCCTAAATTTTTTTGTTCAGTCCCTTTACAGGCTCTAATTCTTTAGCCCCATCATGATAATTTTTTTAGGCTAGCAAATGTATCTTATACACTTTTAATGAGTAACTTATCTTACTCCCATTAACCTTATGATATTCCTAAAATATGTTTATGTTATTCAATGTATTCAACTATTTTGAATTTATTACATTGAATAGAGATTATTATCCAATCATTCATGTTAGATTATTTAGTAGATTCATCTTACATGAGTAGTGCATTAACATGCATACTAGTAATGGTTTGTATTTAACGGATTCATCTCATGAATTATGCATTCCATTAAATCAGTCTTTGTGCATAGATTTTATCTATTGGATTTCATGATTTCATGGCCTTGACCTTTAAAGTATCATTAGCTCCCACTATTTCTATCATTTATAGAAATCTTACCAAGTAAACTTATTTACTTTTTTTAGGGTGTTATATCCATAACTTTTAAATGCATATTATAAGTTGTTCATCATGGGTTATGGGATGATATCCTATCAAATGTTAGTTCATGCTATTACTTGGGGTTGGAATGCTTTGTGATTCATCTCTTATGAATTCAATATGACAATCAATTCTTATTTAGCTCTAAGCAATCTTAATTTAGATATTTTTCTCAATAAGAGTGCTCCTTAACTAAATGTGTTCATAATCTTATTATGAATTCATTGAGTTAGGACTCAATTTTATCTAAGTCAACTCATTAATTTCTTTTTGGATTCATAATCGAAAGAAAAATAATCTCAAAATGATCTTATCATTATGGCTTGGTTTTGATTATCATATACCCAAGGTTATACTTAAGGATAAATAATTTAGAACAATTTCAAGATAAAATGAGATGTAATGTAAATATAAAAATATATATAAGCTAAGCATCTCATGCTAGCAAAATATAAATCTAAGTTTCTTAAACATAAAATAAAATATTCAGCCAAAGGCCCAAAACCAAAACATCTCATCTTGACAAGCATGTCATGAAAACATTAAATATTCTAAAATTATTTATTGTTCCACAATTTAATCTAAGTTGACAAGCTCGATCACCATCAACTAAGGTTGTCCCATTCATGATCCTATTCTTCATTGCTCCTTGTCATTAGTTCCTTCGATACGTCATACATATTAAAACGATTAATAAAGAGTAAGGTATCATATACCAAATAGTGAAATATAAATCAACATGTGATTTATATTTGATGTGAAAACTTCTTTTTGTTTTTTCTTTTGATGGATTCAAGATCATCCTTGCAATTGTGCCTCTAATGCCCTAGTTTGCTGCAAAAATGGCATTTGTCATTATCCTTGTCCTTCTTCACTCCTCTAGTAGGCTTCACACCTTTTGAAGTTGATGCCTTTTCACCCTTATCTTTCTTAGAAAATTTTCTTTCCTTATTTTTATTTTTCTTTGAAGAAATATGATGAGCTGATGGCTTCTCCTTCACTATGGTGTTCTCAACCTATGTGAGCATATTCAATAAGCTCGAAAAGGTTACTGTAATCTTGTTCATGTTGAAGTTCAACATAAATTGTGAATAGCTCTCTGGTCGCAAAGAAAGTACAAGGTCTATGCTCAAATCATGATCCATAACCCAACCTAACTACTCAAGTCAAGTGATATATCCTATCATCTTAAGCACATGAGGCCTTACTGAGTTTCCCTCAAACATCTTACATTGGAACAATTTCCTTGAAATGTAGAATCTTTCTATGTGACTTTCTTTATCGAACATTTCTCTATGGTTTAGGGTAAAATTTAGAGCATTCATAACTTTAGGTTGCTTTTGAAGATCTAGAGCCATACTAGCCAACATCACACATGTGGTTTGATCAAGATCATCCATATAAACTCTATAGGTCTCATTTTCCTTATTCATGGCATTATCGCTAGGTTCCTCAAGAACAGGACCATCTAAGACATAAGCCTTTTTCTCTTGTTTCAAGACAATCTTGATATTGCGAAACCATTCAATGAAATTTGGGCCTGTCAATTTGTTTGCATCAAGTATGCTTTTAAGTGACGAACTATTCGCCATGATATATTTATATCTTATATAAACCAACATATATGACTGCTAGTCATTAATGCAAATTATATAATCATAAGGACGATGTTTTAGAACTTATATGATTATTCTCAATGTTTTATCAAAATAATAGTCTTCTTCTACTATTTTGAGAAATTTAACTTCTAAACTTCTTATTAAGGTAGTACCTTTTTCATCTCACCATGACCTTGAGTGACTCAACAAGCCATGATGACACTTATTATGTAGATAACTTAGCTTACCAATTATACGGTATACAATTCCTAGATCACTTAAGTGACAACTTTTTGTCTAAATACATCATATACATTTTGCCAAACTATGCCTCTAATACTATGCGGTCATGTGTAATACATCCAAACAATATGGTACTAGTTGAGTAAGACCCACCAATAACTCAAATGTACTTGTGTAAGAGTTTGGCCTTAAGTGACTCAACAAACCTCCAATTAAAAGAGCAGCTTGGTTATCTTGTTATATAGTGGAATGCAACTTTTTGACTTAGTATATTAATGAGGGATTTTATTTATTAATTCATTAATTAAGTATTATTGATTTGATGTTATTGACATGCATAGCATTTGTCGCATTTCACATATATCATATATATATACTGAAAAATAAATCTATCTCATGCC
>NW_018397277.1:1119247-1119437 GCF_002168275.2 Theobroma umbraticum
TGGACTTTACTAATTCTAATTTCCTCGAGCCATTAAGGAAATTAGTTGGTCAAAATCAGAGGGGATTTACACAAACATCGTCTTCAAGCTTTACTTGTAATCTCTTTGAATCTCCATGGTGCCTTTGGATTTACATCTTGAAGTTACAAAAATTTTTCTAACCCTAGTTTTACACTTTGATGTAACTAAT
>NW_018397277.1:1119447-1119670 GCF_002168275.2 Theobroma umbraticum
AATCAAGAAACCTCGAGTTACATTCGAGGGGAGTTAGGTGAGAAAAAATTTTACAGCCCAGAGAAAATAAAGATAAGGCAAGATGCACAGACTTTATTTTAAAATAAATTCCATGAGAAATAAATTTAACCATCCATGACTTAATATTCTAAGGTTTAAGTCCATAATCATCCTCATACTTTATAATCACAATCAAAAGCATAGAAATAAATGCAAACTCAAT
>NW_018397277.1:1119680-1119975 GCF_002168275.2 Theobroma umbraticum
GATCTTGTGTGTTATTTGAGAAAAGTATCAATTAATTCACTTAAAGTGCTAGACTCAAATTATTTACTATTGTTTTATTTCAATTTAATGTTTAAGAAATTCCCATTTTCAAAACACTTAAAGTAAACCTTTTACTTCTTTTTCTCTTATTAAAAATTCATTGAAATAAAATTTTCCTTTTTAAAACTTTCCATTTTAATTCTTTCCATAATTAAAACTCCTTTTAATCTTGGAAACTTTTTTATTTTAAATAAACTTCCTAAAATTTTAATTTCTAACATTTAGAACATGGATT
>NW_018397277.1:1119985-1146402 GCF_002168275.2 Theobroma umbraticum
ATTGTATGTTGTTCAAGTTACCTAAATGGTGGCTTAACGAAATTTGAAAACTTTTAGTCAAGCCAAAATTTTAAGGAAAGTTCAATGCTATCGCATAACTTTAGGAATTTCTTAAAAAGTAGAAAACTATTTCCTATGAATTTCTCATATTAAAATACTATCTTTAATTTTAAGAATTTTTTTTTAAAGTAGGAAACAATTTCCTATTCTTTATGAATCACTCAAAATTAAAATTCTATCCTTAATTTTAAGAATTACATTTAAAGTAGAAGATAATTTCCTATTTTTTATGAATCACCCAAAATTAAAATATATGGCATTTTAGTGCTCTCAAAACTCCATAAATCATTAGTCAAACTCATGAAAAAGCTATTGGAAATTTTTAGCAAGTGTGTTTAACAGTTAAACATAAAATTCATGAAGAATTAAGCCACCAAAACTGATCATAGCTGCCCAAAATTTTCTGCAATGAATCTTTGTCGTTTCAGAACTCAAAAACAAGATTTTTATGAACCTTTTTCATACTAAATCAAGTTTGGCCAAAACATATAGTAATTTAATTTGATAAAAATAATTTTTAACAATTTAAAACTACTCATAACACTTACCCGATGTTAGTAAAAAATAATCAACACATTAGTCTCCAAAATATCTCAAAACTATTCGGTTTTAACTTGGCTTTCCAAGCCTTTTAATCCAATCATTAATTCTTCAACTAAACATGATTTTAAGCTTTTTAAAACCTATTTTAATAAATTAATTACATACTCTCTAGATTTGAATTAAAATAGAAAAACAAATTTTAAAGGAAGCCAACAAAACTGATATACACCAAATCAACACACAAATCAATCTTATTGATTATCACCAATAATTAAGCATGCATATTACATAAAAACATCAAACAAAGGCTCTAATACCATTGTTGGGATTTGATCTCATGTTCAACCATGAAAATAATCAAAAAATTAAAAAATATACAGTAGCGGAAAAACAAACTAGCATTTAATCAACAAAATAGTCGAATCCTACAGGATCAATGTTTGTGTTTATCATGTATCTTTCAAATTAATTATGAACACTCATAAGTTTAAAAGTTACATACCTTGCTCTAGATATTGTAAGTAAGAGCTAATTAAAACAAAATCTTTGCTTCTTCACCTTTAAGATTTGTCAAATCTTCAACCACTTAAATGTTTGATCCCTAACAGTAATCCACACAATGATCGAATAAGACCTTCTCAAAAGTAGGAGTTTTTATTTATGATAGCAAGTTTTGTTTTCAAAACAAAAAGACCAAAAATTCTTGCCAAATCTTATTTTTGTTAGACAAAAAAAGCTAATTTTTCTCTTATTTTATGAAACGGCTGAAAAGTGGCTAGAGGCTTAAAGTTTTATTTTGCTAGCATAACATATTTATATAACCAAATTATGTTATAACCCTAAATACAACAGTTGTATTTTAATTTAATTAAGTGTCTATGAACTTAATTAATTTTTCACTTTAATTTGGTCTATTATAATTAAATATAACTTGATTGATTATCCTTATTTAATCTTAATCATGTCATTTGATGTGTGTGCCCATTAGGCTTTTAATATATTGACAATAAATATAAATCCTAATCAAATACCAATTTGATAATTGATTTGTAATGATAGATCATGAGCAGTATCTAGCAATACATCATGACCACCTAAATATTAGAGAGTTAATTAAAGAATTTGACAAAACCTTTTAGTGATAAGCTTCTCAGTGCAATATAGTCCTTTCATCAAATATCTCTGATATGCCATAAAGCATGGCTCAGTGATTACTTATAACATTTCATATTAGTTCTCATAATTCATGACTAACCTTAAGAATTTTGAAAATTAACTTTCCTCAAATTCATCATGCTTTGGCCAAAGACTTTATACAAGTTAATTAAGAATTGAGAACAAATGAGATACATCCCCTCATATCACTTGGGGTGATGAGTCCTCTCTTGACCACTCATTCACCTTTACATGCTTTATGACATACGCAAAAGCACCCTGTTTAGGCATCTTGTCGCCTCCATACCCATAGAGATAAAATCACAATATGTCATTCCCCCCACAAGATGACCTGAAGTCTCAAGTTTGAGGACTAGTTACACGATTATCACATGAAAACATATTCCATAGACACTTGAGTGAAATATCAAATGGAGTTCTCATAACGGGACATGTTTAGTGAACTTGTTCTTTAACATGCACCTACATATTATCCTCAAGTATCCCATATACTTCAATCTATGAGATCGATTGTTTTCTTCTCAAATAAGGAGGCTGAACATGTACCAGTCTTTGAGCATTTTCAATGCCCTGTCTTGACAATACAATGACGAAGAACAATTTTAGGAACATGGCTTTAATGCATAGTGATCTCATAATTTTAACAACTTTACAATTCTCTTGCGAGGCCTTTATGCTCCATGGGTTTCATCTAATTAGCACTTAATAACTTCTTATTATTGCACTACCATGAAGGAAAACCTCTATCACATATAATTATGCGATCAAGTATGCATTAAATGACAATTTATATTCCTTGACCAATCCAATTGGCTCAAGGGCATATACCAACATATGGTGGCCTAAATAAAATCTTGATTGGTGATGGCACATTTTTATCAATATCTCAAACAGTGGTGGATCCAAGATTTTGCATGACGGGTGACAAATAATCATATAAGGTCATAGATTGGGTCAATGATTTGATTCAAGGCGAAAAATTAATGACTTTTGAAATAAAATTAAATTATAACATTGAAATTTCATTAACAATTTAAATATAAGTTTTTAGACTCACCAATAAAAATAGACATAAGCTAGAAAAAAATTAACATTATATTTTTACATTAGTTATCGTAAGTTGTGCTCGATGTGCTTTCATGCTTTTGAACTCATCTATGACTAAATCCATGGCAAATGATCTTGACAATCTCTTTCTCAATGTAAAAGATAAGTGAACTTGCAATAAAATCATCTTTAATCTTTTTACGCAACTTCTTCTTTACAACTTTCCTAACTGAAAATGCACGTTTTGTAGTTGTTATAGAAACTGAAAGAATTAAAAGAAGTCGAATCAAACAATTTAGAAAAGGATATACAATTGATTTTTCTATTTTTGACATTAACTGGTAGCTCTCTAAGAGAGTTGAAACACTTTACAAACAAGGATCTTGCCTAATATCAAGTTCAAAATGCTCCAATTCATATTTTATATGCAATTAAACAATTTAGGAGAAGATATACAATTTATTTTTCTACTTTTAATATTAACTGGCACAGCTTTGAAAGAGTTGAAATACTTTGCAAACATGGATCTCACCTAATATCAAGTTCAAAATGCTACAATTCATAACTCATGGGCAATTTTTCTTGATAAGTGAAGTAATTAAGATAGAACTTTTGAGTAAGTTTGTAGATGTCTTCAATCTTGAATAATTAAATCCATTTTTAAGATCAAAAGATGAGTTAAGGAAAAAAAAGGGAGAAAAAAGAAAAGATAAGTGAAGGAAAAAAAAAGAAAAGAAAAATAATTCCAAAATTTGGGCTTAGATGAGTTACAAAGGAAAAAAAGAAAACTAAATTCAAAATTTGAGCTAAGGAAGAAAAGGGAAAAAAAGAAAAAAATAATCTTCTTTTCCAAAATGTTGGCTTAAAAGGGATTGAATTTAGGCATTCAAAATTTAGCTTAGGTTCCTTACCACTACTCTAAATCAACTTTTTTTTTTATTTGTTTAAGGGGTGGCGAAGTAATATATTTTGACATTTATACATAAAAATAAAAGAAATTAAAAACCGAGGGGTGGCGCCCTTGATCTTACTTGCACTTCTATTACCCTTTATGCTCACTCTTTTTCATTGAATAATATCCTTTTTGATCCGAAAACAAAAACCAATCTTACTTTTTTTCTTAGTTTAATGATTCTAACAATGTTGGTGTTGGTTCTTCCCTTCCTTTTTCTTGGTGAACGATTTTCACACAAGGAGACGACTTGCTTAAGGCTTGGATTAAGATGGAGTTTATGTATTCCAAGAGATTGAGCCTTTAATTAATCCATCTACATTTGCACTCTTATGGTTGAAGACATTTCTATACATGGCATCAAAGAATTTGGCATCCTTCATGTAACACCCGATATCATTGTATAAAAGCCAATACGAGCTCAGCGACGAGATAGAGGGTTGATGGATGTAAATTTAAGTGCGAAAAAGCAGTGATAGGTGAAAGAAATATTTCGAAATAAAATATTTAGCAAATGAGGAGATGATAATTAAATAATAATATCTTTATCTAGGATGAATTAACGAATTAAAAAGGTGATTTGGAAGTAAACCAAGACAAGTGAGACATTTTGGGACCTAAGGAGTCAAGTGGAGGATTTTGGAATAAAACAATATTTTATTAATACAATAATATTAAAATATTAATATTTTATTTGTGATTAAAATTAGTCATGAATAAGGAGTATATGACTAATTTAAGTGGGAGAGAAGAAGTAAGAATGAATTTTGAAGAAAACAACATAACTGGGGTTCGCGTTCCTTTATTTAATAAAGTAAGACCGGGTAAGTATATGTTTAAATATTATGGTGACATTTTGGTGAAGTGCAAATTTGATATTTTAATTGTACATGTGTAAGGGAAGAAAGATACCAGGAAATTGGGATTTAAAAGAAATGATTGAAGGACCAAATTGTAAGAATGAAAAGTTTGGTGGGACAAAGGGTAAATAAGAAAAAGTTTGAGGACCTATGTGTAATTAAAATATTTGAAGCTACATGGAAGTTAAATAATCAATGGAAGTTAGATTATGTAAGATAATTAGATGTGTTTGTAAAATTCACTATCACATGCAAATGATAGCATATAAAAGGAAGAAATTAAAGAGAAACATGTCGGGCCCCCATCATATGAAGTAAAAGGAAGGATAGGCTTAAACTTGTTTGCATGTAAAGGGATTGGTGCATTAAGTAGCCAAACGAGGAAAGGGAAACATAGATGCATGTGTCTTGAATGGTTTGATGAATGACTCAATAAAATATAAAATAAAATTTATGCATGAAATGTGATTGGAGGAATAAGGTTGTTGTCAGTTAAAATTTCACTACGCAAGTACACATATCGAATAGATAGTATATTAGCATGTAGAGTATTGATCTCACAGAGAATTGATATAAAAGTTTACTAAGTATTAAAATTATAGCAAATTAATCTGATCCAAACAATATCAATAACCAAATTAATTAACTAAAAACACTTAGCCAAAATTTAAACTAAGAAAAATCAAAATAATAAATACTCAAGTAAATATCAAATCAAACAAGCCTAGGATTACAATATCCTTCACACTTCATTTAGCTCTCTTAACTTATTTCAATGATTTGAATTGCTAACCTAGAGTCCTAAATTATTTATAAGGATCTCCTGACTCATCTTATAAAAATATCTATTTTAACCAAAACACTATATCCCTATGTGGATTGAAATTAAAATAGATTCATTAAGTTCAGGCTCTAATCTAGCTACATATGGCTTATAGGTATATCGTTATCCTATACGCAAATTAAGTAATATGACATATGCTATCCCAATTTTAGTCTACACTAAACTCCCTTTCCCAAGTTTGTTTAGGTTCCTAAATCAATTTAACTGGTGGCCAAACAATTAAAAGCATTAAAAACAAATTGGAATAAACAATTCAAATCCTATTGAAAATAAGCCAGAAAGAGATTAAAAATTTAGATTACATGTGAGTTCAATTGCAATCCTAGTAAAATAAGTTAGCTCATAATATCTAATAAAGACAATATCCAAAGAAATTTAGCTATGAATCCAAGTCAAAGAAAATAAGAAAAACACAAAAGTAAGAGAGAAAACTAATTGTTAGAGCTCTGTGATCTTGATTCTCCCTCGAATTCTCTTGTTTTCTTGCTTTGTTCTTGGCTTCAAATCTCCAGAATAGTTGCTTGCTGCCTCCCCTTTAGAATCTCTAAAAAAAGCCCTTTAAATAAGCTCCAAATAACCTAATTTCTAAAATCCCGTTAACTTCTCTTATATTTAGAAAGCCAGCCAGCCTGCAGCGCTACTTCTCTAGTGCTGCAGCGCTGAACTCTCTGGAAATTTGTATGTGTGCTTCCTTTCATCAACGCTGCAGCCTTGTTCCTCCCAGTACTGTGGCAGTCTATCAACTTCAAACGTGAGTTTCACCCTGATGTTCCAAATTGGGCAAAGTAGTAAACATAAAAGTTTTATCCCTATCTCTTAACTTTCCAATGGATTAAGAATCACATCAATTGGACTTCTGGATTGAAATATATACTCTAAATACCGCATTATGTTCAGTCCTTGCATACTGCTACAGTGCTCCAACTTTGACAAATATTTTGACTATGATCCAATCAGAACTGGGTGAATTGGTATACATAAACATTGTATGCCTTCTTCTTAGAATTCTATTGGTCTAAGAATCACCTCATTTAGAGCTTTTCAGATAGAGATATGGTCAAAACACCGAAACATATACGAATAAAGTCATCACAATACTTGCACATATTTTCATTAGATGAGCCTTTTCAATAATTTCCTACAAAAGCCATAAGAGAAATTAGCAATAACTACTCTTAAAGTAATTTAAAACAAAACAACATAAAATTTAACTAAAATAACTTAAATTAATCACTTAACAAGTAATCAAAACTTAAACTAGAAAAACACCTAAAATGCTAAAATTCGAACCTAAAATTTCAAAGATCTAGCTATTAAGCCTCCAAAATGAGTCAAAATAACTTTATATAACAGAGTTATCTGTGGTGCATGAAATAAATAATAACAAGAGACTAAATGGGAGAGTGAAGGTGGTGGGTGAAGAGTGTAGTGAGGATAGATATTGGGCCAATGGACAAGGGAGGAAATTGGTGCATGAAGCACCATTGGATGGCAAGATGGCTAAATGAAATAAGAGGAATAAGAATGCATGTATTTTGATTGGTTTATGAAAATGGCCAAATGAAAACAAAGGAAAAACTTGTGCATGAAATGTGATTGGTTGAATGGGTGGCTATATAAATGTTAAGCTTTAAGAGAGAAAGAGAAAGGTGAGGAAGACTTTGGAGAAGCTTGAGGGCCAGTTATTTAGAGAAGAAAAGAGAGGAAAGGAAGCTTGAGAGGATCCCATCGAGAAGAAGAAAAAGAAGAAAGAAAAGAGAAAAGGGAGGAAAGGCTCGGTTTTGCACAAGATCAAGAGAAACCGTGAGGTCTCCTCCCTCATCTTGTAGCTTTGTGCTGTTCTATCAACCAAGAAGTCTTCAATACTCAAGAGAGAAGCTGTGGAGTGTTGATGGAGGTGTAAAGCTTGGTTTTGTGATTCAAGCAAGGAAAGGTAAGGATTGTGGTTTTAATTTGATTAATCTTTGAAAAATGAGTTGGTGACTAAGAGAAATGTCTTGTGGCAGCAAGGATTGGCTTGATTGGAGAGAATTTGGTGGCATGCAAGCTACCCAAAATCGTGGATGCATGGTGGACTCAAAGTGAAAGGAAAGTGGTAAGGATAACACTAGGTTTTGATGCCTACGGTTAGTTGAATATAGTGAGGAAATGATTGTGCAAATGTTGGTGGCTTGGTGAGTGGAACATTGGAAGAACATTGAGGTTGCATGCAAGATCAAATCCACTACAAAGGTAAGTCATGCAATGTGAAGTGTTTATGGATGTTTTGGGTACGACTGGAAAGTAATTATGTTAGTTGAAAGCTCGGAAAAATGTAATGTGTCGATATGTGTTATTGAGAAAGATTTAAAATGTCAAGAATGTTGATATAACATGAATGGACATTGATGTTATGTTTAGTGGCAGCATACAATATAACTAGTGGTGCATATAAGCTTAAAGGATGCTTGGTGAAATTAGATTTATAGTTGCTGCAATATGCATGATTAATGTATGAAAACAATAAGTCGAACATGATAAATGTCATTAGAAAAGATTGATCTGAGCATGGAGATCATAAATAAATTGCCAGAATTATGTAAATCAAAATTTGCACTAAGGATTAGGTGTAAACAGTTATCTTTTAAGTGCAAATATTAAGTGCAGAATATATTGGCAGCAAAGTTTATTGAAGGTATTAAATTAAAATCATGTTAGGAAGTTGACAAAGCAGGGGTTATTGTTCTAAGCACAAAGTGAGCATTCGAGGAAACATTAGTGGCAAAGTAATATCCTACCATTGTAAGGTAAGTAGGGGTGCCTATTTTAAAATCTCCATACTATATATTGATTTGCGTTAATAAATGTCACTTGTTTTCTTAAGTGCATTATGGATTCATGAGCTGGTAGGAACCATAGGAAATTTTTTGATGCAAGTTGTTTTGAAAGTAGTTTTGGATATATCTATAGATAAGTCATATGTGTAAAGGGTTTTAGAAACTGGGAAACAAGCCCTTTTACAATGTTTACATCAAAATTCGTGCCTTGTATTTTTGTATGTTATGCATAGCTAAATGCATTTGTTAAATGGTTTAAAATGCAAGTTTTGAGCACCGATTTTATTCCAATCTTTGTACAAGTGTTTACACCATGCTATTTATTGTGGAAAGCAAGTTGAAAGGTTATCAAACTTTGATTTCAAACGATTTAAAGGAAAAACCTTGAAAAACTTGATTTGGTTTTGAAAATCATTTCGACAAACCGAGAGTGTCAAGAGTAGGCTGAATGTCATATTGGGATAGTGTGACCCTTGTGCACAAGTGAGCTTTAGTTAAAGAACCTTTTGGTCACCGACGAGCTGTTAGACATGGCTGTGGTCATGGTCTGTGATTATACATGGCAAGGCCATGGGTTATTATATGTGGCTAGGCCACAAGTTATTATACGCCGTTGCAACCGCTTGATTTATCCGATGTCTGCCAACATCGTCGAGACTACCATGACTGTAGGGATCCTGTAGAAGAGAAGCTCTTAGATGTTATTATGTGGAAGTGGGTCCACGGGTGATTATGATTCTTACCTAATTGAGAGCCTTATGAGTTTTTTGACACGTACTCTTTTGCATGGTGGAGAGTTAAGATTTCTTTACAGCTCCCCTTATTTGAATAAAAGCTTTTAGTGCTTACTTGATAATCATGAGTTAGTTTATGTGGCGGTACACATTGATTTCTTTACAAGCCATACATTTTGGGAGCGTGCATACTTTTATATTGTTAGTCTTATGTTGATGGCAAGTGTTGTTTTCGATGATAGAACCCTGTCTTGCTACATTTGTTTTGGCATCATTTTGCCAAGTGAAAAAATTGCATTATGATTTTATGGCATTAAGTTTTTTAGAAGGCACAAATATCCTACTTGTGATTTGGTTTCTTAAGATTATGATTTCATATTCTAGTTTTATTATTCAACTTATCTACTATATGCTTGTTTCCCATCTATGCCCTGTTCACGGACCTGATGTCACTAAGTCTGTGAGACTTGTAACAACCTCTTACCTCGATCGTTACCGGCGTCCTAGACTTGCGAGTAAACTCGCCAAATCTCGAACAAGCCTTTTTTGAAACTTTAGACATTATGCCATCAATCCATGAAATTGCTTGAACCATATACCTCTGTGTAATAAGAATTGTACATAAATCATAATAAACCAACTTATCCTTTATTCACCATAATTATAAGATTACATTAGAGTCTGTAGTATCTAATTGCATATTTACATTGACACTATTTACAAATACATCAAGCTATGAATGACTTGACCTCTAGTAGCAGAATGACTCGGAATAAAGTGCTATGAGATGCCTTTACCTCTTTGCAGTGGCCCATAAGCATCGATGATTGTACATTAGGCCGATCACTATCTGCAAAAGGGAAATAAGGGGGTGAGTCTCGTAGACTCAGTGATCATCAGCTCCGTGAGCAAGGCATAAATGGGAGACAAGCTAAGAGCAGAAGTTTTGAATATTAAAACATATGAATATATATAAACCACTTATAATCAAATAGGATATTTGTGCCTTACATTTAAACCCGAAAGTTGTGATGTAAAATAATCATTTCAAGTAATATAGTAAATCAGTGTAAGTAAAAGACCTCTGTCATTGAAATCAGTTAACAACTTTACTAAAATCAAATCAGTATAATCACGCACTCTCCCATGAAAGCAAATATTATTAAAGCTTTTACACAAGCTCATAAATTATCTCGTCACCTAGGTATTAAGCACAATGTCATTAATTCATGATCAATGTATAAGGCACTGAAAGCTTTTAATCAAATAGGGGAGCTATGGAAAAACTAGTATTTCTCACCATCCAAAAGAAGTCATGTTTGAAAACCCAAAGAGATATCATTGTCGAGTAGGTAATCGTAAATATCAACTCGTGGACCCACTTCCATGTAATAACAATCTGGGAGCGTCGCTTTACCAGATTCCCACATGCCATGGCAGTCTCAACGATGTTGGCTGACATCGGAGAAATCAAGCGATCGCAACATTGAATATCACTTGTGGCCTAGACACATATAACAACCCCGTGGCCTTGCCACGTATATCACAGACCATGGCCCTAGCCATGTCTAACAGCTCGTTGGTGATCAAAAGGTTCCTTAGCTAAAGCTCACTTATGCACAAGGGTCAGACTTAACGGAAGTGACAGTCGACCTACTCTTGAAACTCTCGGTTTGATAAACTTGTTTAAGAATCAAGTTGGGTTCTCAAAAGCTTACTTCCAAACCATTTTCAAAGTATGATTATAGTAACATGATAAAACCCTTTGTTTATGTAAAACTTTACATTATAAACCTTTGCGTGAGGTTTTAATATCAAATCAGCATGGTGAATTTGTGATTTAGTTCATAAATGCACATCACACAAACAGTAAGGCACGTTTTGGCATAAACCGTGTTGAAAGGCTTGTTTCCCGATTTAAAATCATTTACGTATATAACTTCTACATATATATAGTCAAAACACTTTCAAACATTAAGGCATTCACAATCCCTTAACATTCTACCAGTTCATGCTTTTCACAATTTTGCGCTTAAAATAAACCAACACGTACATATATATATGTATAATTAAGGAGATTTTAAAATGGACACCCCCTACTCACCATGCAATGGTGGGATACTTCATCGTTATTGACTTAGATACGTATCCAGCTAATTCTACTTGCCGGTCACTTGTTGCCTCATCCGGCGTGTGACCGCGACAAATCTTCTTCAATTACACAACTTCCTAGCAACCATTCAAACTCAACACAATTAATTACACTCGATTATGGGCAGCACATCAATCAACGAATCCTTAACCTAGTTTCATGGCTTTTGTCAACATTATTCACAAACATTTAGCTCACAATCAACATACTTTCAGCCAACCTAATCCAACACAACACAATGTAATTACATTCCATGTTTACCTTTTGGTTTAACTTGAGTTCCACACATATAGCTCACAATTTCCTCACATCCACGGTTACCCTTGCTGCCACAAACATAAACAATTAATACACATCTTGTTTTTCCTTTCTACTTGTGGTGTCAAGATTCAAACACTTACCCATTGCTTATTTAGCTTCAAAATCACAATGCACTCCAAGATCTATCTACATGCATGGCTCGGATTCTTTGAATCTTTGTAGATCCATTGCTACCACAAACAAAATCCCATATTACCATTGATTTACAAAGCATGCATTTCAAATGAAAATGACCATCTAAATACCTTTCTTGTCTCAGTTGGAAGCTTCACAAGTCCTCTCCCCTCTATTTCCCTTCCAAATGGGTGGATCTTTCATCGAAACTCACTTGTTTTCTTCACATTTTTTTTCTAGAAGCTGAGCCTATCCTTGCATGTTTCTTTTCTTCTCTTTTCTTTCTTCTTCTCGGGCGGTGGACAAAACGAGGTAAAAATGAGTCTCCATTCCATTTTTCTTTGTTATCGGTGGATTACCCAAGGAAATGGCAACATTTCCTTTCATTTCATTTCATCTCCTTTAATGTCAACTTGTCATTCCCTCATTCGGCCACTTTATCACCCAATATTATTTCATGCATATTTCCTTGACCAATAGCCTTTGCCATCCCATGAACCAATAAGGCTTCATGCATTTTTCCACTCTTGAATCCTATTTGACCTCCCACAAAACCAATAGGATTTCATGCAACTAAATTATTCTTTCTTTTTCTTTCAAATCACATTACCATCCTTATTTTATTTACCATGGGCTATCTTTAACAAACCATGATTTTCTCCCATTTAAACACTTTTTATTCCTTTTTCTCTTTATCACCTTTCACATGGTGGGGTCTCACATGTTTCTCACTATTTTTTTTTAATGCAATGATTTGTATATAATAGTGAATTTCACATGCACATCTCATATTCTACATAATCTAACCTTCCTTGGTTAGTAAATGTCTATTTAATTAAAATTACACATATTTCCTCAAACTTTTCCTTATTTATCATTGAACCCTCCAAACTTTCATCCTTTACAATTTGGTTCTTCCAACATGTTTTAAACTCCAATTTTCTTCTATTTTTCTTCCTTTACACATGTGCAAACAAAAAATAAAATTTGCACATTGTCAAAGTGTCACCATAACATTTAAAATATACTTACCCACTCTAACTTTACTTAATAAAGGTACGCGGGTCCCACTAACATCGTTTTTTTTTTCAAAAATCTTTCTTACTTCTTCTCTCCCACTTAGATTAGTCTTATAATCCTCCTTCATGACTCATTTCGACAGCAAATAAAATATTAATATTTTAATATTATTTTATTAATAAAATAATATTTTTTCTAAAATTCTCCACTTGTCTCTTTGAAACCCCAAATGTCTCACTTTGTCCTGGTTCACTTCTAAATCACCTTTTAACTTGCTAATTCATCCTCGATTAAATATTATTATTTTATTACTATTTTCTCACGTATGAAATATTTTATTTTAAATTATTCCTTTCACTCTTGATCACTCTTAAATACTTTAATTAACTTCAATTAGTATCAAATAAGCTCTATTAGCCACCATATCAAAGTAAAGGGTGTTACAAGACTCACTCCCTTATTTTCCCTTTTGCAGATAGTGATTAGCCTAGTGTGCATTCATTGGCATTTTCAGTCCACTGCATATAAGTAAAGGCATCTCATAGCACCTTATTGTGAGTCGCTCCACTACTAGAGGTCGAGTCATCTTAGTATAGTTTGTTATGAAATTAGACATTAATATCAGTACAAATGTACATTTGGAGATTTTAAACCTTGATGCATCATTTTTACGGCTATGTGGAATAAAGGTTTAGTCAATTTATAAAGACTATTGTTTCAAATGATATTACAAAGGCCTAGTCAAATCAAAGCATTTATATGGAATGGTGGATCGAGTATAGAAGTAATAAGAGTTCTTAACAAAGATTTTTCAAGGCTTAGCAGTTTCTCCCAAAAGTCTTGGATGTCGGTAGCAATAGGGGAGCAGTCAATAAACTTCATCTCAAATATTTCAATCAATAATCAAATGGAATTCTTCACCTTATTCTATAGCCAGTGCCATTACTTTGTATGATGCTTGTTGTTGCAATAAAATCCACAAGACTTCCTTTTAATAAGTCTAGCTTAGTTAGCAGAGAACTTTTAGATATCATATACACTAATGTGTAGGGAACTACCAAAATTCCCAACACTGAGAGATAAAAATATTATATTTCTTTTGCTGATCTTTTGATTAGATTATCTAGTTTTATCCCTTGAAGTACAAGGCTGATGTTTATTTGCTTCCCAAGTTTACAAATCTTGTTGAAAATTGCTTTTAAGACATCTATTGTGTCCATATTTTCTGATTATGTTGGTGAATTCGTTAAGATAAAATTGTGCACATCTATTTTAATTGTGGTGGTGAATTCATTAAGACCAAGTCATTCTTTAACTCATTTGGCATACAACACCCATAAACACCACCTCAGACACCTCAACGGAATGCAATTGTAAAATGAAGCATAAGAGTATTGTTGAAACTAGTTTAACTCTTTTGTATCAAGCTTCAACTCCAATTTGTTATTTGTAATTTACATTTGCCACAGCTATGCTAGCTCATTTAAAATGAATAATCCAAGTGGAGGGTGAATTAAGTTTCTAAAAATCATTTTCACAAAATAAACTTTCAAAAGAGATAAACAAATTGTTAAAATGATTAACAATTCAATACAAATTTTTTTGGAAGGCAAAATATGTATATTCATTCCTTCAAAATTTACAAAAATACAACCATAAATATTCATCCAAAATAAGATAAATACTTATTTTAGCAAGAAAACACTTTCAAACATCGTTCGACAAAAGGTACAATGAAACAACAAAAAATAAAGGACCAAATCCACCTGAGTTCAATCATATCGACCAACTCATTATACATAAAACAAACAAGACCAAAATCCAAAAATCAACACCACCAATACAAAAGATGAATCCCAAACATTCTAGTTAGAACAGAAAAAGTGAGGCAAACAAAGCACGACTTCATAGCATCATTAGCAACAAAAATGAAGAAAAAAAGCAAAGAACCCTAGGTATCGAGCCAACACCACCGCAAGCATCCTAACAAAAACCACCTATTCGTTAAAGCATGAAACAAAAGTCGGGGATAAACGAACTCAATCAGAATCAACTTTAATAAGTTCATACCCTTGCATAGATCATGGAACTTGATCAAAATGGTGATGAATTGATAAGAGATCCTACTCTCTTCCAATAGCTGCTTTAGCAAGTGAATCTACTAAAATGTTAGCAAATCTTAAAACATGGTGAATCTCCCATTTTTTCACTTTACATTTGAAGTAATTAATTTGTGATATGTGTTTTTTAATATTCCAAAAGGCATCATCCGAATTAGAAGCCCAATTAACAGTTGTGATAGAATCACTTTTGATGCAGAGATCATGAGAGCTAGCCCATCTAGACACCACAAAGATAATAAAAGCTTCTTTAATGGCCAAAGCTCAACCCTATTAGCATTACCAACATCAACAACTTTGGACAAAGAAATGAGGATCTTTCCATGATTGTCTTTAAGAATCCCACCAATGTTTGAGGGACTTTGATTTTTCTTAAAACCCCATCCACATTAAACTTTAATTGACTTTGTCTTGGATAGCTCTATTGCATTGTCTTTTTAATGCTAGCATCTTTTCTAACATTATTCACCATGTTTGGAAACCTGATTACATCAGTCACTGCAATACCATATTCCCACTTAGCTCTTGCCCACCAAGCAATTTTTGTCTTAATCATCTCAAATAACTGCGCACTATCCCAATTCTTTGCGTTGAAAAGCATATTATTGCGGAATAACTAGATTGACCAAATGATGGAAAAGAATCCCATCTTCCAAATTTCAACATTACCACTCTTGCTAGTGACTATATTCCATGCCATAAGGAAATTAGAAGCTTTTTTCAAACCCATCAGTTGGACTTCCCAGAGGTTACACCATGCAGCCTAAACTTTCCAAACATTAGTATAGTAGAAAAGCAAATGTTCTATGGTCTTAACTTCCTTAAAGCAAATCACACAACTCGAAGCATTATTATTTAGTAAACCTTTTTCTGTAAGCTTGGTTTTGACAATAACCCTTCCCCTTATAACCTACCAACAAAATGTATCAACAACGGGTGGAGCTAAACCTACCCAAATAGTCCCCTATAACTCTTTTTTAGACTAACAATTTCTTATCATAGTTGAATGAAAAGACTTAATAGAATATGCTCCATTACCCAATCCTTTCTAGACTAACTTATCTCTCATTTCACTATCAAAGTAAACCTTACCTATTAATTTATAAATATTATTTTATTGATCTCTCTCCCAATCAAATGGCTCTTTTCTAAGTTGAATCTCTCACTACCATTCCCTCTCAGCCCAATTTCTGAACTCCCTTATTTTCCCTATCTTATTCCTAGCTACAGTAAACATCCTAGGAAATTTTTTTCTTAAAACCACCTCATACCCACTCATCATGCCAAAAACTAATATTGTTCCCATTGTCAATAACAACATAGATACCTGCATTTAAAACATTATAATAAAGGTTAGTGGGGAAAAAGAGAAGAAAGATATTTTTCTAAACCTTAGAAGTGTGTTTACTTTCACTTAAAAGGGCAATCAATGTTAAGGGATTGACACCATTTCTTTCTTGTATGATTTTTCTCCAAAGGCTATTCGGTTCCTCACTATATCTCCAAAGCCATTTATTTAACAATTCTCTATTTTGAACTTTTAGATTCCCAATTCCAAATCCACCATTAATTTTATGTTTGCATACTGTTTGCCAATCAGCCCAGTTAATCTTTTTTTTCTCTTCCAATCCACCCCAAAGGAATTTTCTTTGTAATTTTTCAAGCTCGTCAATCACCCTTGTGGCATTTGAAACATTGACATGAAATAAATTGGGAAAGTGGATAAAAGAACCTTTAATAACGTTACCTTCTCTCCCATAGATAGCATAATAGATTTCCATCCTGCTAACTTGAATTTACATCTATCTATCATAGGTTGCCATAATGCTCAAGTGTTCTATTTTGCCCCAAAGGGAAGACATAAGTTAAGAAAGGTCCTTACCTTGCAGTAAATTCTATCAGGCCAAGCTTTCATTAGCTGATCATCCACACCAATCCCATAAAAATAACTTTTGAAAAAAAATTAATTTTAAGACCAATAATTACCTGCAAACATCGAAGGATTCTTTTCATATTGAGAATGCAATCAATCTCTGGTTTGCACAAGATAATGGTATCATTTGTGTACTAAAAATGTGAAATCACTAACCCATTTCTACCAATATCAATTCCTTTACACAACCTGGTTGTTATCCCTTATTCATGAATTGGCTAAATATTTCAGCAACCAAATTAAAGAAGAAAGGTGATAGAGGGCATCTTTGCCTCAAACCTATACCAATTTTGATTTGGCTAGTGGGTGTGCCATTAACAAAAATGGAAAGAGTTGCTGATGAAACACATGCCATTATTCATTTCCTCCACCTTAACCAAAACACATGTTTTCCATAAGTAGCTCTAGAATCTCCTAGTCAACACTATTGTATGTTTTCATGAAATCCACTTTAAATATCAACCTTCCTTTTCGATCTTTCCACATTCGACCAGTAGATTCATTTGCAATAAGAACATAATCAAGCATTTGTCTATATTTGATGAAACCAAATTGATACTATCGATCACCTCTGCCCCCATACCTCTAAGCCTATTGGCTAACACATTGGCAATTATCTTTTAAAGACTATTAACTAAACATATGGGTCTAAAATCATTCAAACCAATAAGAGCTACCTTTTTTTGGATAAGAGTGATGAAGGATGTATTAATTTTCTGATCAATAATTCTAGTCTCATAAACATTGTGCATGAATTTCAGTATCTTGTCCTTTAGCAAAGCCCACTATTGTTTAAAAAAATTAAAGTTATACCCATTTGGTTTTAGTGCTTTATTTCCATCACTGGAAAAAATAGCATCCTTGACCTCTTATATTGAGAAACACCTCCAAGGCATTCAATTGTCTATTTCAAGAGTGTCTTGAACTTACATCCCAAACTCTAAATTTTTTAAGTCTTTTTTTGGCTATGCAGCTTTTTAAAGTGGTTGGTTGTATCCTTTTTTATCTAACATGAAATTTCAACAACTTTATTCCCCATAACCAAGCTATGAATCCCATTGACCCTTTTCGTATCAATAGCTGATGCATCAAATAATTTTGTAGTTTTGTCTTTTTCAACAAGCCCTTTAACCCTAGACTTTTGCCACCATGATGTTTCTTTAACTTTATAAAGTGCCCATAACTCCAACCTCAATTCATGAATTTCACCCAAAGTCTCATCATTCCAAAACCTTTCTTGTAATTCAACATTTTTCAGTTGAATTAGTGCCTTTAGACACTCAATATTTTTTTTAATTTTCTTGAATTTAGATTTCTACCACTTTTTAATTTTTAGTTTAACTGAGCATAATCTAAAACACAAATTAGAATCATCATAATCACTTTCCTACGACAATTCTAGGCAGCTTTAAACATTTCTTGAAAATTATTATCATCCATCTAGTGATTAAATATGCGAAAAGGTTTAGGACCCTAATTAAACATAGCTTCACACAACAAAATAGGATTGTGGTTAGACAAGGACTTAAGAAAGAAAAATTGACCAGAGTAAGGAATTTCTCCAAAATTTCTAAGATAACCAAAATGCAATCAAGTCTGCTAAACATTTTACCATTACTCCATGTAATCGACTACCATTCATTAGAAGATCAACAACATGCATCTGATTGATAAACTCCACAAATAATTGAGAGCTTCCTCAATATTCAACAATACTTGTCCTTGTCTTTTCTCTTGCAACTACATTAAAATCCCCCATAAGATACCACGACATATCAAATTTACTTTACTGATCAATAAGCTCACCCCATAATTTAGCTTTCTTTAAATCGTCAATTGGATCATAAATATTAAAAAAACCAAATTGCCAATTAAATCTTTTAATACTACACACAACCATGATGAAATTTTTGTCAGCAACATTATCCTCCAAATGAAAAAAATCCTTCTTCAATAAGGTTAAATAAACCGCTGAAGATCCAACTACTTCTACAACCAAACCACAAAAACTTTCTCATTCGATTGATTTAACTCATTTATAGCACTTCATGTTGATTTTAGTTTCCTGAATTGCAACCAAGCATGCTTTTTTATTCTTGTTTTTGCAAATCAAACTTCTTATAGCTCTCTTTTTGCTCCTTTCCCTAAACCATGTACATTCCATGTAATGAGCTTTATCAAGAATTAAAGCAAAGCCCCATACATAAGTAAAACTCTAACTTCCCTTATGCATGGCAAAACTATCTTCCTCCTCAGGCCCTACATATGTTTAAACAATAGATAGTTTGAAACTTTTAATAAGAATTCCCAATTTATCAGATACTACCCTTGTATCCTTCACATATTTCAAAATTACATTATGTCTATGTGAAAATCATCATTAGACAGAATTGATCCCCTAATGATAGACTTATCATATCTCTGACAATCCAAACCTTCCATTATTTCTTTTCTAAGCTTCCTCATTTTTCTCACTACAGTCAATGTTCTTTTGTTCCTTAATTTGTTTCCTCATTCACAACTACATTTGCATAATTTTTTCATTTTGATTCTTGTTGATTGTCTACTTTCACTTTGGGATTATTCAATTTCAACCAACTATATAGCATTGTTCTCCTTTTTGCTCCAAGAGATTGCAACAGGGCTTGTATAATTGATAATAGGGCTTGTGAAATTGATATTACCCCGCTTATTTGTTCGTATATGCCATTGAGCATATTGGATTGGTTAAGGAATATATATTGTCATTTGATGCATACTTAATCGCATAACTATATGTGATAGAGGTTTTTCTTCATGTTAATGCAACAATAAAGAGTTATTAAATACTAATTGGATAGAGCAAAAGGCACATAAAGGCTTTGTAAGAGAATTGTAAAGTTGTTACAATTATGAGATTACTATGCATTAAAGCCATATTCTTAAAATTGTTCCCTGTCATTGTATTGTCAAGACAGGGCATTGAAAATTCTCAAAGATTGGTATATGTTAAGCCTTCTTACTTGGGAAGTGAGCAATCGATCTCATAAATTGAAGTATATAGGATTCTTGAGGATAACATGTCCGTGCTTGTTAAAGAATAAGTTCACTGAAGATGACCTGCTATGAGAACTTCATTTGGTATTTCACAGAAATGCCTATGGAATATGTTCTCATGTGATAGTCATGCAACTAGTCCATGGACTTGAGGCACCCGGTCATCTTCTATGGGGAATGACATACTTTGATTTCACCGTTACAGGTCTAGAGGCAAACAGATGCCTCAGCAAGGTGTTTTTGGGTATGCCATGAAGCATACAAAGGTCGATGAGTGGTCAAGAGAGGTTTCATTACCCCAAGTGATATGAAAAGATGTATCTCACTGGTTCTCATTTCTTGATTAACTTGTATAAAGTCTTTGGCCAAAATATGATGAATTTGATGAAAGTTAGTTTCTTAAATTCATAAGGTTAGTCATGAATTATGAGAACTAATATGGAATCTTATAAGTAGACAATAGGCCATGCTTTATGACATATCCAGGATATTTGATGAAAGGATTGTAGTGCATTGAGATGCTTATCAATGAAGGGCTTTTTCAAATTCTTTAATTGACTCTCTAGCATTTAGGAGGTCATGATGTATTGCTAGATACTGCTCATGATCTATAAATATAAATTAATTATCTAATTGATATTTGATTAGGATTTATATTTATTGCCAACATGTTAGAAGCCTAATAGGTCACACACATTAACTAACATGATTGAGAATAAATAAGAATAATCAATTAAATTTGGACTTAATTGGAATAGACCAAAATAAAGTGGTAAATTAATTAATTCCATAAGGACTTAATTGAATTAAAATACAACTATTGTATCTAGGGTTACAACTTAGTTTGGCTATATAAATATATTATGTTAGCCAACTAAAAACCTATGCCTTCAGCCACTTCTTAGTGGTTTCATAAAAATAAGAAAAGAAAAAGAGCTTTTGTTGTCTAACAAAAATAAGATTCGGCAAGAACTTTTAGTCTTTTTATTTTAAAATCAAAACTTTCTAGCACAAGAAAAATTCTACCTTTGAGAGGGTCTTATTTGGTTACTATATAGAATATTGTTAAAAGTCAAACACTTGGTTGGCTGAATATTTGACAAATCTTAAAGGTGAAGAAGTAAAGATTTTGACTGTAGAATTTTAGACCATCTTATTCTCTTTTAGGGTTACTTGCTTCTTCACAAGCATTTTTGCATTTAATCAGCTTTAGACACCTTAAACTTATGAATGTTCATAAGCAATTTGAAAATTATATGAAAAACACAAACATTGATATTGTGAGATTTAATTGTTTCTTTGATTAAGATCTAGTTTTAATTTTTTGCTATGTTATATAATTAATTTCATGATTAATTTCTTATTTGAGCATGACGTCAAATCCCAACAATGGTATTAGAGCCTTTGTATGATGCTTTCATGTAATTTGCATTCTTGATTCTTGGTGATAATCAATAGGGTTGACTTATGTGTTAATTTGGTATATATCGGTTTTGAAAGATTTCTTTAAAATTTGATTCTCTACTTTAAGTTAAATCTAGACAGCCTGTGTTTAATTCACTAAAACATATTTTAAAAGGTTTCAAATCATGTTTAAGTGAATAATTAATGAATGGATTAAAAGGCTTGCAAAGTCAAGTTAAAGCTAAATAGTTTTGAGGTGTTTTGGAGACTAGTGCATCGATTATTTTTACTAATGTTGGGTAAGTGTTATAAGCAGGTTTTAATTGTTAAAATTAGTTCGATCAAATAACATTACTCTATGTTTCAGCCAAACTTGATTTAGTATGAAAAAGGTTAATAAAAGTTATGTTTTCACGTTCTAAAACAACAAAGATTCAATGTAGAAAATTTCAACCAACTATGATTAGTTTTGGTGGCTTAATTCTTTATGAATTTTGTGATTAATTGTTAAACACACTTGTTGGAAATTTTCAGCAGATTTTTCATGAGTTTGACTCATGATTTATGGACTTTTAAGAGCACTTAATGCCATCTAGCTTAATTTTGGGTGATTCATAAAGAATAGGAAATTGTTTCCTACTTTAAAAGAAATTTCTAAAATTTAGGATAGTATTTTAATTTGAAAAATTGATAGAAAATAGTTTCCTACTTTAAAAGAAATTCCTAAAGTTATGTGATAGCATTGAACTTTATCCAAAATTTTTGTTTGACTAGAAGTTTCCAAAATTTGTCAAGTCACCATTTAGGTAACTTGAACAAGATACAATTCAGGAAATTAATCCATGTTCTAAATGTTAGAAATGAAAATGTTGTCTTAGATATATCTTAGAAAGTTTACCTAAAATAAAGAGGTTTTCAAAATTGAACGGAGTTTGAATGAATTTCTATATAAGCAAAAAGGAGTAAAATGTTTACTTTAGGTGTTTTGAAAATGGGAATTTCTTAAATACTAAATTGAAATAAAACAATACCAAAAATAATTTGATCTAGCACTTTAAATGAGTTAATTGATGCTTTTCTCAAATAATACATAAGATCACAACATGATATTCAGCTTGCATTTGTTTCTACACTTTTGACTGTGATTATAAAGCATAAAGATGATTATGGACTTAGACCTTAGAAAATTTATCTCTCATGGTATATATTTTAAAATAGGGTCTGCGCAGCTTACCTTATCTTTATTTTCTTTAGGATTTAAAATTCTTTTCTCACTTAACTCCCCTCGAATGTAACTCGAGGTTTCTTGATTATAAAATATAATTAGTTACATCAAAGTGTAAAACTAGGGTTAGATAAGAAAATTTTAGTAACTTGAAGATGGAGATTTGAAGGTGCCATGGAGATTCAAAGAGATTACAAGTAAAGCTTGAAGATGATATTTGTAAAATCTCCTAGGAATTTGACCTACTAATTTCCTTAACGGCTTGAGGAAATTAGAATTAGTATAGTCCATAAACATCTTAGTAATTGGCATGTGATAGATTTATTTTTCAATATATATATATGATATATGTGAAATGTAATAAATGCAATGCATATCCACAATGTCAAATCAATGAGACTTTAATTAATGAATTAATAAATAAAATCCCTCACTAATATATTAAGTCAAAAAGTTCCCTTCCACTATATAACAAGATAACCGGGCTACTTTCTTAATTGAAAGCTTATTGAGTCACTCAAGGTCAAACTTTTACATGAGTACATTTGAGTTATTGGTGGGTTTTATTCAATTAGTACAATGTTGTTCGGATGTGTCATAAATGGCCGCATAGTATTAGAGGCATAGTTAGGCAAAATGTATATGATATATTTAGATAAGGAGTTGTCACCTAACTGATTTAGGAGTTGTATAAGATACAATTGGTAAGCTAAGTAATCTGCCTAATTAGCTTTATTATGGCTTGTTGAGTCACTCAAGGACATGGTGGGATGAAAGAGGTCCTAGCTCAATAAGAAGTTTAAAGGTGAAATTTCTAAAATATTAGAAGAGGGCTATTATTTTCATAAAATATTAAGAATAATCATAAAAGATTCTAAAGCCTTGTCATTATGATTATATAATTTGTGTAAATGACTAAGCTTTATATAAGATGACTTATATAGGATATAAATTGATCATGGAAAATAGTTTGTCACTTAAAAGCATACTTGATGCAAACAAGTTGATAGGCCTAAATTTCATTGACTGGTTGTGCAATATTAAAATTGTCCTAAAACAAGAGAAAAAGGCTTATATCTTAAATGGTCTTGTCCCCGAGGAACGAAGCGATGATGCTACAAAGAATGCCTATAAAGTTTATATTGATGATCTCGATCAAGCCACGTGTGATGTTGGCTAGTATGGCTCCAGATCTTCAAAAGCAACATGAAGCTATGAATGCCCTAGATATTATCCTAAACCTTAGTGAAATGTTTGACAAGGAAAGTTGCATAAAGAGGTTCGACATTTCGAGGGAATTGTTTTGATGTAAGATCTTTGAGCGAAGTGTAACACCTCGTATCCTCATTTAAAGGTTGATGAGACTTTATTGATGAGAATAAAGGTTATTGAATGTAAGTTTGAGTGTTAGAGAATGACGATATGTAGACAGAATATTTTTGAATAAAATAATATTAAAATATTAATATTTTATTTATCAGTTAAATTGGTTAAAATAGTGGGTTATGTGACTAATCTAAGTGGGAAAGGAGAAGAAAAGAGGAAATTTGGAAAAAAAAAATGAGGTTAGAGGGAACCCACGTGTTTTTATGAAATAGAGCACAATCAGTTAAGTATATATTTAAATATTATGGTGACACGCTAATGGAGTGTAAACTTTATATTATATTTATACACATGTCAAGGAAGAAAATAGAAGAAAAATTAGAATTTAAAAAGTGATGGGAGGACTCAATAAAAAGAATGAGAACTTAGGAAGGCTAAATAATAATTTTACTATTTACCTTGGTCAAAGCTTACAAAAGAAGTTGACTTTTCTTTCTCTTACTCTTTTTCATATGGTGAGTCACCTATGTAAGACTTGTTGGGAAAAATTGGTACAAGAAAGGAAGGAAAGGATGGAGAAGGATTAAAGGGAAAAAGACAAAGAATTTTCCATATGTTGACTAAATAGATAACCTTGAAACTTTCTTGAATTTTCTTTCTATCTACATCACATGGCCGGCCAAAAAGGAGTAACTTTTACTATTTTTTTTCTTCCTATCATATTAAGTGCTAGAACCTTCACTTTTCTTTGTCCTTAAGCATTTTCTTCTCTTTCTTCAACTCCACCATCACTTTCTCCCTTGTGTAATTTTTCTTCCTCCAAACCGTGGCTTCCACCATAACCAACCGGACCTCAAGCTCTTTTCCCCATCTCCTCCCATGTTTCTTCCTTTTTTCCTTCCTCAATATGAAGTTTCTTCCCTTTTTCCTTCCTCATAACTGAATTTTAGGAGGATTGGTGGTTTGGTTCAAGATTTCCAAGGTAAGGAAGTAGAAATTGTTAGTTGGTTGAAAGTATGCTTGTAAATTGATTGTAAGGTGTGACTATATTTGTGGCAGCAAAGAAAATCTTACGTGTGAAGAGGTGGTGCATTGTAGTTGAGAAATTCAAACACAAATCAAGAGATACGCACTTAAATTGATAGCGAAGTAGTATCCCGCAATTGTAAGGTGAGTAGGGGGTGTTCATTAAAAAAAAATAATCCCATAATTAGGTATGTATGTATATATATATAAGTATGAAATAATTTATTTTAAATGCAACTTTGTGGAAAGCATGAGCTGGTAGATATCCTAGGAGTTTGTGAATGCCAAGCATTTGAAATGTGTTTGACTATATATATATACGAGTTATATACGTAAAGGATTTAAAAATCGGGAAGCAAGCTTTTCAATATATTAATGTCAAAAATGTGCCTTATTGAATGTGTGATGTGCATTCATGACTGATTTCATACTTACCATGCTGATTAGACATCTAACCTTATTCAAAAAGGTTTTACATTGTAAAGTGATACAAAAAGAGGTTTTAGTGTATTACTATGATCAGTATTTTGAAAATGGTTTGAAATGATCTTTTGAAAATTCAATTTGACTTTTAAATGGTTTTATTAAATCGAGAGATTCAAGAGTACGCCGGTTGTCACTCCGGTTAAGTGTGACCCTTGTGCACAAGTGAGCTCTAGCTAAAGAATCTTTGGGTCGCCGACTGGCTGTTAGACATGGCTGGGCCAGGGTCTATGATTTTACGTGGCTAAGCCACAAGTTGTTATATGCGGTTGCGACTGCCTGATTTCTCTGATGTTGGCCAACATTGTTGAGATGGCCATGGCATGTGGGGATCCGATGGAGCGGAGCTCCCGGTTGTTAATACGTGGAAGCGGGTCCATGTGCTTGTATTTCTATACCTACTCGAGAGTGATATCTCTTTGGGTTTTATTTGCATAAGTAATTTTCTCATGGTGAAAATAATAGTTTTTCTATTGTTCCCTTACTTATATGATGAAATTCGATTTAATTCCCTATGTATGGGGTGAATTATGAAATTTACGTGTAAACTCTATGAAATGTTGGATTTTTACGGTATCATGCATGATAATATTTAATTACTTTAAACCCTATATTAAAAGATTATTTAGCATAAATTCACTTATTTGCATATAAGGCACAAATTTTCCTTTTGAGTAAATTGCTTACATATACTCTTGCATTTTTAAAATTTTCAAATCTCTTGCCTTTAGCTTGTTTCCCATCTACACCCTACTCATGGGGTTGATGATCACTGAGTCTGTGAGACTCACACCACTTTATTTTCTTTTACAGATAAGCAACCAGTTTTAGGATTTTGTTCAGCATCGCAAGTTTGGCTACACCTTAGGTAACTGCATCTCTAGACTTCTACTTCGGGTCACTCCGCTGGCTAGAGGTCAGTTTGTATATTAAATAACCTGGATTGTAAGAATCAATAGTTACTAAAAAATGTAATGGTTAGAGTTTAAGGTTATGTAGTAATGTCTATATACTATGACGAGTTGTATGGAGTTATCAAACCTAGATTTTTGTATCAAATAGTTATGTTGTAAATATTGTTAATATTTGGTTTGAATGACTTATAGTGTTAGTGTTTTATGTTGTTTGGAGATTTAATTAAGGCTTATTTGAGATTTGACGAGTTCACTCGTAAGTCTCAAATGCCGGTAACGATAGAGGGAAGAGGCCGTTACAGATTTGGTAT
>NW_018397277.1:1146412-1152414 GCF_002168275.2 Theobroma umbraticum
AGTTTAGTTGAGTCCTAGAAATTTTCGTGTCAGGCAGCGGAGTAGTAGGGTCAACGTAAAGTCTTGCTTATAGTTAGTGACTGTAGCACCAATTGTTGGCAGGAGACTACGTAGACCTACTTATTTTTGAAAACCATCATGTAGACTTATAAGAGATTATTAAATAATGAGAATTTATTATCGATGTCCAGGTTTGAGATGCCACCTCGGACTCGAGCATCTTGGAAGGCTATAGGTGGATTAGACATGCCCCGAGAAACGGTTGAGCGATTATGAGTTTCTCCCTCATGTGGACAAGGTCGTCCTAGAACTAGGGGGAAGAGGAGTTCTCGATGCTCAAGTGAGGGTAGTTCCAATGATCACAAGAATGCTAGTATGGACAGCACCAGAGCAGGTATATCGACTGTAGAGAGCACTACCTTGGATGAATTAGCTGCTGGGTTGTGAAATTTGATCCAACTGTTTACCAAGTTTACTTAGAGATGTGCTAGTGCGGCTGAAGAGTACATGGAGTCTGTTTCAGAAGATCCGGACTATGATCTAGATGCAGATATGATAGTGGAAGAAGAGTAAGAGGAGGAGGGTGAAAATGATTCAAATGATGATGAAGGAAATGACTTAGTATCATTATCTGCATTCATGAAACTAAAACCTCCATCCTTTATTGGTTCCACAATGGGAGAGGACCCACGTAGATTTTTGGACACTATGAGAGGATTTGTCGTGCCTTGGGAGCTTCAAGCATTAGGTCAGTAACTTTGGCTAGTCTTCGTTTGGAAGATGTAGCACAATAGTGGATTACATCGTACATGTGGAGTAGATCGAGCGATGCCGGTCCACTTGGGTGGAAGGAGTTTGATAAAGCCTTTATGGATAGATTTATGGCTCATAGTGTGCGAGCAGCTAAGGCCTGGGAATTTGAGGCTTTAAGACAAACACCCGGGATGACAGTATCTGAATATGACGTGCAGTTTACGCAATTGTCTAGATACATCCCATACCTTGTGTCTTCGAAAGAAATGAGGGTCAATCAATTTGTGGCTAGACTATCTGAGTATTTGTTCAAAACTGTTGCACCGTAAAGGTTTGATTCATACTCCGATGTAGTAGATTGTGTTCGGCTAATTGAGGGTTGTAGTATGGAAGCTAGGGCACTTCATGAAAGTACTAAAAGAATTAAGGTTGAAGGACAGACTAGTCACCGAAACATGGGTCGAGAAATGATTTTTGGGAGAGCAAGCCGACTTGGTAGGAGGCATATGGTTCAGAATATAGGGCAAGCATCAATTGGATCCTAAGGGTTTAGGAGGAATCCCTAGTTTAGTAGTTCATTTCAATGTGGAAATTTTCTTGGGGAAAATAATCGTCGAGGACCTGGTAATGAAATGACTAGCCCTAACAGTCAGCGGTTGGGTCAGAGGAATCCTTATTGCGCACATTATGTAATATGCATACGGGGTCATGTGCTCGATCATTTGATGTATGCTTTAATTGCGTCCAATCGAGACATATGCGAAGAGATTGCCTTTATGAAAGAAGATCGCAAGGAACTGGTCGTGGGTATGTGCCTCCAGTTTTAGGAGTAGCATCTGCAGTTTCAACTCTAATAAGCAAAAGTTGACCTGATAAAGGCAAGGGGATAGCTTTCACCTCCCGATCCTGATCTACTGAGTTAGTGCCACAGGGTACTTCCGGAGGAGAACAAGCGAGAGTATTTGCCCTAGGCCTGCAAGATGTGCCTGCCTCTAATGATGTGGTGACAAGTATCCTTTTAATTTGTGGTTATGATGCATTAGTCTTATTTGATCCTAGAGCTTCTCATTCTTTTGTTTCCTCGAAATTTTTGTCATGATTGAATAGACTTTGTGAAATAATGGAAGAACCATTGGTAGTGACCATCCTTTTGAAAAAAATGTACATGGTAGAGTTTGTTTATAAGTCTTGTGTAGTTCAAGTCAATCATTGGGAGACCTTGGTGGATTTGGTGTTATTGATGACATTGGGATTTGATGCTATATTAGGAATGGATTGGTTATATGATTGTTATGCCAATGTCGATTGTCATTATAAATATGTGGAATTTAAGTTTCCCGGATAAGTCCCTTTTATTATATATGGACATAAGAGTCCGTGCAATAAAAAGATATTGACAGAGATCACTAGAGTAGAAACCAGATAGAATTGTTTGGCGTGTGTAGTAGCCACAGAAGGAATGTCGATGGGGGAAAGTTTTCCTGATATTAAAACAGTGCCAATAATCAATGAGTTCAAAGATGTGTTCTTAAGCAAATTACCAAGATTGCCCCCAGAAAGAGAAGTTGATTTTTGTATTAATTTGATTCTTGGCACGAAACCAATATCTGAAGTTCCTTATCGAATGGCGTCCGCAGAAATGCGAGTATTACGATAACAATTACAAGAGTTGGGAGAAAAGAGATTTATTTGTCCAAGCACTTCCCCTTGGGGAGCTCTGGTATTATTTGTAAAGAAAAAGAATGGGAGTTTAAGGTTGTGTGTTGATTATCGAAAGTTGAACAGTGTGACTATTAAGAATAAATACCCACTTCCCAAAATCGATGATTTATTTAATCAAGTACAAGGAGCAAGATGTTTCTCCAAAATTGACCTACGCTCGGGGTATCATCAATTAAGAGTTCGAGAAGAGGATGTACCAAAGATTGCATTCCATATGAGGTATCGACATTTTGAGTTATTGGTGATGTCTTTTGGTTTAACTAATGCTCCCGCCGTATTCATGGATTTAATAAATAGAGTATTCCGAACTTATTTGGATAGATTTGTGGTGGTATTTATTGATGATATCTTAGTGTATTCTCAAAATCTTGAAGAGCATGCACAACACTTCAGGATGGTGTTGTATACATTTCGGGAACATGAATTGTATGCCAATTCTCTAACTGTGCCTTTTGGTTAGAAAGTGTTAGTTTTCTCAGACATGTAATATCGAAGGAAGGGATTAGTGTGGATCCGAAAAAAGTGGCATCGATCCAAACTTGGTCAAGACCAAGTACAATTACGGAGATTCAAAGTTTTCTGGGATTGGCCAGGTATTATCGTCGATTTGTGATGGACTTCTCGATAATAGTGGCACCATTGACAAAGTTGATGTGAAAGGGAGCTAAGTTTGATTGGACTGATGAATGTGAAGATGGTTTTCTAAGATTAAAGGCGTGTTTGATGTTAGCACCAATCTTAAGTTTACCGACTGGTTAAGGAGGGTATGTTGTGTATTATGATGCATCAAGGGTTAGATTGGGATGTGTGTTGATGCAAAACAGAAGAGTTATAGCATATGCCTCGAGACAACTTAAGAAGCAAGAACAAAATTATCCTACCCATGTTTTGGAGATGGCAACGATAGCGTTTGCCTAAAAGATTTGGCACCATTATCTGTATGGGGAAGCTTTGAAATATATACTAATCACAAAAGTTTGAAATATATATTTCAGCAACGTGATCTTAATTTAAGGCAACGTCGATGGATGGAGTTGCTTAAAGATTACGATTGCACTATTCATTAACGCCCCGGTAAGGCAAATATTGTAGCCGATGCCTTAAGTCGAAAATCTATGGGGAGTTTGGCCCACGTGTCAGTTGAATAGAGAAATCTAGTGCATGAATGGCAAAGTTTGGATAGCATGGGGATCAAAATGGATATTGGCAGTCCTAATACTCTTATTGCTCATTTTCGAGTACGACCAATGATTTTAGATTGAATCTGCAATGCCCAAGGTCAAGATGAATTTGTGATGAAAATTTTGGGCTCGGAAGAGCGGGATCAAAACTATGAATATGGAGATGATGGGCTGTTGAAGTATGGATTCTAAACGTATGTGCCGAATCAAGATAACTTGAGGGAAGAAATTTTAGAAGAAGCCCACATTACGGCCTATACTGTCCATCCAAGAGCCACTAAGATGTATCATGACCTAAAAATGGTTTATTGGTGGCTAGGTATGAAGAAAGACATAGCTAAATATGTAGCCAAATGCTTGATTTGTCAGCAAGTTAAAGCTGAACATGGGAAACCCCCAAGTTTGCTGCAACCCTGCCGATTCTCGAATGAAAATGGGAACACGTGGCTATGGATTTTTTGACAGGATTGCCTCGTGTTAGTGGAGGATATGATTCGATTTGGGTAATAGTGGATCGATTGACCAAATCTACTCATTTTATTTCGGTAAGAACTAGCTATGGATCAGCTAAGTATGCAAAGGTTTATATTGATTGCATTGTACGATTGCATGGAGTTCCTATGATCATAGTGTCTGATTGAGGGTCACAATTCACTAATTAGTTTTCAAGTAGTTTACATGGAGCCTTAGGCACTCGTTTAGACTTCAGTGCTGCATATCATCCTCAAACAGATGGCCAGTCAAAATAGGTGATACAAATACTTGAGGATATGTTGAGATCAGTAGTATTAGATTTGGGGATCACGTGGAATCAACAATTATCTTTAGCAAAATTTGCATATAACAATAGCTATCAAGCTAGTATTGGAATGGCTTCTTTTGAAGCACTATATGGGCGAAAGTGTAGGTCACCCATTGGATGGTTTGAAGTGGGAGAAAGGAAATTGTTAGGACCTAATTTGGTTCAACAAGCAATTGATGTGGTCAGTTTAGTAAAGGAACGTTTAAAGATAGCCCAGAGTAGACAAAAGTCTTATGCAGATAATAGGCATTGTCCTTTGGAGTTCTAAGTGGGGGATTTTGTGTTTCTGAAGGTATCCCCACAAAAATGAAGTAGAAGATTCGAAAAGAAATGGAAATTGAGTCTGAGATACATTAGACCTTTTGAGATCTTGGAACGTATTGGATCAACAGCATATCGATTAGCTTTACCTGAGGAATTGGCTCAAGTATATCCTACATTCCATGTGTCTATGTTAAGAAAATACATTAAGGATCCGACGCATATCATACGTTATGAAGGAGTACCATTGGATGAAAGACTGACATTTGAAGAATAGCCGGCGGCAATACTGGATCGTCAAGTAAAACGACTGCGCTCCAAGGAGGTTGCCTCGGTAACAATTTTGTGGCAAAACCGATCAGTGGAGGAGGCAACTTGGGAACCCGAAGAGGAAATGAGGAAGGAATATCCATATATTTTTCAAGATTAAGGTATGTATTACCAACTCATTCCATTTAAATTTGAGGACGAATTTGTCTTAAGTGGAGGAGATTGTAACACCCCGTATCCTCATTTAAAGGTTGATAAGACTTTACTTATGAGAATAAAGGTTATTGGATGTAAGTTTGAGTGTTAGAGAACGGTGATAGGTAGACAGAATATTTTTAAATAAAATAATATTAAAATATTAATATTTTATTTATCAGTGAAATTAGTTAAAATAGAGGGTTATATGAATAATCTAAGTGGGGGAGGAGAAGAAAAGAGAAAATTTGGAAGAAAACAATGAGGTTAGAGGGAACCCGCGTGTTTTTATGAAATAGAGCACAATCGGGTAAGTATATATTTAAATATTATGGTGGCACACTAATGGGGTGTAAACTTTATATTATACTTATACACATATCAAGGAAGAAATAGAAAAAAAATTAGAATTTAAAAAGTGATGGGAGGACTCAATAAAAAGAATGAGAACTTAGGAGGGTTACATGGTAATTTTACTATTTAGCTTGGTCAAAGCTTACAAAAAAAGTTTTCACTTTTCTTTCTCTTATTTTGTTTCATATGGCCGGTCACCTATGTAAGACTTGTTGAGAAAAATTGGTATAAGAAAGGAAGGAAAGGATGGGAGAAGGACTAACGGGAAAAAGACAAAGAATTTTCCATACATTGACGAAATAGATAACCTTGAAACTTTCTTGAATTTTCTTTCTATCTACACCACATGACCAGCCAAAAAGGAGTAACTTTTACTATTTTTTTTCTTTTTATCATATTAAGTGCTAAAACCTTCATTTTTCTTTGTCCTTAAGCATTTTCTTCTCTTTCTTCAATTCCACCGT
>NW_018397277.1:1152564-1152679 GCF_002168275.2 Theobroma umbraticum
TCCATATGAAGTTTCTTCCCTTTTTCCTTCCCCATAACTGAATTTAAAGAGGATTGGTGCTTTGGTTCAAGATTTCCAAGGTAAGGAAGTAGAAAATGTTAGTTGGTTGAAAGTA
>NW_018397277.1:1152902-1153167 GCF_002168275.2 Theobroma umbraticum
GTTTGGTTCAAGATTTCCAAGGTAAGGAAGTAGAAATTGTTAGTTGGTTGAAAGAATGCTTGTAAATTGATTGTAAGGTGTGCCTATATTTGTGGCAGCAAAGAAAATCTTACATGTGAAGAGGTGGTGCATTGTAGTTGAGAAATTCAAACATAAATCAAGAGATACACATTTAAATTGATAGCGAAGTAGTATCCCATTATTGTAAGGTGAGTAGGGAATGTTCATTAAAAAAATATAATCCCATAATTAGGTATGTATGTAT
>NW_018397277.1:1153177-1153383 GCF_002168275.2 Theobroma umbraticum
ATAAGTATGAAATGATTTATTTTAAATGAAAATTTGTGAAAAGCATGAGCTGGTAGATATCCTAGGAGTTTGTGAATGCCAAGAATTTGAAATGTGTTTGACTATATGTATATGTATACGAGTTATATATGTAAAGGATTTAAAAATTGGGAAGCAAGCTTTTCAATATATTTATGTCAAAAACGTGCCTTATCAATTGTGTGATG
>NW_018397277.1:1153397-1153719 GCF_002168275.2 Theobroma umbraticum
ATTTCATACTTACCATGCTGATTAGACATCTAACCTTATGCAAAAAGGTTTTACCTTGGAAAGTGATACAAAAGGAGGTTTTAGTGTATTACCATGATCGGTATTTTGAAACTATTTTGAAACGATCTTTTGAAAACTCGATTTGACTTTGAAATGGTTTTATTAAATCGAGAGATTTGAGAGTACGCAGGTTGTCACTCCGGTTAAGTATGACCCTTGTGCACAAGTGAGGTCTAACTAGAGAATCTTTGGGTCACCGGCGAGCTGTTAGACATGGCTAGGGCCAGGGTCTATGATTTTACGTGGCTAGGCCACAAGTTGT
>NW_018397277.1:1153729-1153981 GCF_002168275.2 Theobroma umbraticum
TGTGACCGCCTGATTTCTCCTATGTCGGCCAACATCGTTGAGACTTCCATGGCATGTGGGGATCCGGTGGAGTGGAGCTTCCGGATGTTATTACATGAAAGCGGGTCCACGTGCTTGTATTTCTATATCTACTCGAGAATGATATCTCTTTAGGTTTTATTCGCATAAGTAATTTCCTCATGGTGAAAAATAATAGTTTTCTATTGCTCCTTTACTTATATGATGAAATTCGATTTAATTCCCTGTGTATGG
>NW_018397277.1:1153991-1154106 GCF_002168275.2 Theobroma umbraticum
GAAATTTATGTGTAAACTCTATGAAATGTTGGATTTTTACGGTATCATGCATGATAACATCTAATTACTTTAAACCCTATATTAAATGATTATTTAGCATAAATTCACTTATTTA
>NW_018397277.1:1154206-1154552 GCF_002168275.2 Theobroma umbraticum
ATTGCAAGGATTATCTTGAATCCATCAAAGGGAAGAAACAAAAGGAAGCTTCCATATTAGGTATGAATCATATGATGATTTATTTTTCACTACTTGGTATATGATACCTTGTTCTTTATCAATGGTTTTAATATGTATGACATATTGAACGAACTGATGACAAGAAGCATTGAAGAATAAGATCATGAAGTGGACAACCTTAGTTGATGGTGAGCAGGCTTGTCAACCTAGATTAAGTTGTGGAATAATAAAGAATTTTAGAACATTGAATGTTTTTATGGCATGATTTCCAAGATGAGATGTTTTAGTTTTGAGCCTATGGCTGAATATTTTATTTTATGTTTAG
>NW_018397277.1:1154562-1158055 GCF_002168275.2 Theobroma umbraticum
TTTATATTTTGCTAGCATGAGATGCTTAGCTTATATATAGTTTTATATTTATATTACATCTCATCTGATTTTGGAATTATTTTAAATTATTTATCCTTAAGTATAACCTTGTATATATGATAATCAATATTAAGTCATAATGATAAGATCATTGTGAGATTATTTTTTTTTATTATGAATCAAAAATAAAATTAATGAGATGACTTAGAAAAAATTGAGTTTGAACTCAATGAATTCATATTATGAGTATGAACACATTTAGCTAAAGAGCATTCTTATTGAGATAAAATATCTAAATTAAGATTGCTTAGAACTAAATAACAATTGATTATCATATTGAATTTATAAGAGATGAATTACAAAGCATTCCAAACCTAATTAATCGCATGAACTAACCTCTGAGAGGATTTCATCCCATAACCTATAATAAATGACTTATGATATGTAGTATACATAAAAGTTATGGATATACTGCCCCAAAAAAAAGTAAATAAGTTTACTTGGTAAGATTTCTATACATGATAGAAATAGTGGGAGCTAATGAGACTTTAAAGGTCAAGGGCCATGAAATTATAAAATCCAATAAAGAAGATCTATGCAGAAAGATTGATTTAATGGAATGCATAAGGATGCATAATTCATGAGATGAATCCATTAAATACAAACCATTAGTAGGATGCATATTAATGCACTACTCATATAAGATGAGTCTACTAAATGATCCAACTTGAATGATTGGATAATAATCTTTATTCAATAAATTCAAATCAGTTGAATACATTGAATAAGGTAAACATATTTTGTGCAATTCATAAAGTTAGTGGGAGTAAGATAACTTATTAAAAGTATATAATATACATTTGTCAGTCTAAGAAAAACAAAATGGAACTAAAGAGTTAAAGCATAAAAGGTGACTCAACAAAAAAAATTTAGGATGACATGTTAAAAGAGTTTAAAATTGAGAGAATCCTAAATGTTAAAAGTGACATAAAGTCATGTTTGAGTGGTTGTATTGGAATGCCATGATTGAGCAGTTGTATTGGAATGGTTCCAAAATAAGAGATAACTGCATGATTATATCTATAATCGGATACAAACCTTTCGTTTAGGCTACAAAAGAAGAGATATTTGGATCATTGGTTTAATGAACTAATAAATAATTCCAAGTTGCTAAAGAAACAACAAGAGCCATAATAATGGAATCAAGGTCTCACTTGCTAAAATTCAACCTCATGCTCGAACATGAAACTAATCAAGAAATTAAAAATATAATGCAACAGAAAAATAAACTAGTATTTAATCAGGAAAACAGTCTAATCCTATAAGTTTAATGCTTGTATTTTTCACATAATTTTTAATTTAATTATGAACATTCATAAGCTTAAGAGTTATGTACCTTACTCTAGATATCATAATCAAGAGCCAATTAAATCAAAATCTTTGCTTCTTCACCTTTAGATTTGTCAAATTTTCAGCCATCCAAATATTTGGACTCTAACAGTAATCCACACAGTGACCGAATAAGACCTTCTTAAAGGTAGGATTTTTTTTTACTTGTGCTAGAAAGTTTTTTTTTCTAAAACAAAATAAAAAAAAAATTCTTGTTGAATCTTTTTTTTTTAGACAGAAAATTATTTTTCTTTTCTTATTTTATGAAATGGCTGAGAAGTAGTTGAAGGCTTAGAGCTTTAGCTTGCTAACATAATTTTTTAATATAGCTAAACTAAGTTGTAAACTTGAACACAATAGTTATATTTCAATTTAATCATGTCTTTGTGAACTTAATTAATTTTTCACTTTATTTTGTTCTATTTTAATTAAGTCCAACTTAATTAATTATCATTATTTAATCTTAATCATGTCACTTAATGTGTGTGACCCATTAGGCTTCTAATATGTTGGCAATAAATATAAATCCTAATCAAATACCAATTTGATAATTGATTTATATTTATAGATCATGAACGGTGTCTAGCAATACATCATGACTACTCAAGCATTAGAAGTCAATTAAAAAATTTCAGAAAGCCCTTTAGTGATAAGCCTCCTTGTGTAATACAATCTTTCCATCAAATATCCTAAATATGTCATAAAGCACAATTGAGTGTCTACTTATAACATTCCATATTAGTTCTCTTAATTCATGGCTAACCTTATGAATTTAGGAAATTAACTTTCCTCAAATTCATCATGCTTTAGCCAAAAACTTTATACAAGTTAATCAATAATTGAGAACAAGTGAGATGCATCCTCTCATCACTTGTGGTGATGAATCCTCTCTTGACCACTTATTAACTTTTGCATGGTTCATGGCAATGCACAAAAATACCCTATTTAGGCATTTGGTCACCTACAGTGCCGTAAAGGTAAAATCAAAGTATGTCATTCCCTGTACAAGTGACTTGGTGTCTGAAGTCTAAGGACTAGTTGCATAACTATTACATGAGAACATATTCCATAGACACTTCTATGAAATACCAAATGGAGTTCTCATAGCAGGCCATGTTTAGTGAACTTATTCTTTAACAAGGGCCTACATGTTATCCTTAAGCATCCCATATTCTTCAATCTATGAGATCGATTTCTTACTTCCCAAGTAAAGGGGCTTAACATGTACCAGTCTTTAAGCATTATCAATGCCTTGACTTCACAATACAATGTCTAGGAATAATTTTAGGAACATGGCTTTAATGCATAGTGATCTCATAATTATAACAACTTTATAATTTTCTTGCAATGCCTTTATGTTCCAGGGGCTTCATCCATTTAGTACTTAAGAACTCCTTATTATTGCACTAATATGAAAGAAAACTTCTATCACATATAGTTATGTGATTAAATGTGCATTAAATGACAATATATATTCTTTGACCAATCTAATTGGCTTAAGGGTATATACCAAAAATCTCCCACTTGCACTTGAGTCAATTGCTAATGTATCCACTATCAAACTCTTTCGCTTAGTGATTGTGTCTTTACTAGGACAACTCAAATTGTAATATTTGGAAATATGCTAATTTATATGTTTGTCAATCTCCATTGTCATATATCAAAATACTAATTTAGATCACAACGAGACCTTGATTCCATTATTATGGCTTTTGTTGTTACTTTAACAATTTAGAATCATATGTCGGTTCATTAAATCAATGATCCAAATATCTTTTCTTTTGTAGCCTAAACAAAAGGTTTGTATCTGATTATAGATATAATCATAGAGTTTTCTCTTGTTTTCGAACCCTTCCAATACAGCAGCTCAATCATGACTTTATGCCACCTTTAACATTTAGGATTCTCTTTATGTTAAACTCCTTTAACATGTCATCTTAAATTCTTTTGTTGAGTCCCCTTTTATGTTCTAACTCTTTAGTCCCATTTTGCTTTTCTTAGACTAGAAAATGTATCTTATACAATTTTAATGAGTAACTTATCTTACTCGCACTAACCTTATGATGTGCACAAAATATGTTTATCTTATTCAATGTATTCAACT
>NW_018397277.1:1158320-1158505 GCF_002168275.2 Theobroma umbraticum
ATAGATCTTATCTATTGGATTTCATAATTTCATGACCCTTGACCTTCAAAGTGTCATTAGCTCCCACTATTTCTATCATATATAGAAATCTTACCAAGTGAAGTTATTTACTTTCTTTTGAGGCATTATATCTATAACTTTTATGTATACTTACGTATCGTAAGTCGTTCATTATTGGTTATGAG
>NW_018397277.1:1158515-1161054 GCF_002168275.2 Theobroma umbraticum
CTCAAAGGTTAGTTCATGTGATTAATTGGGTTTCGAATGGTTTGTAATTCATCTCTTATGAATTCAATATGATAATCAGTTGTTATTTTGTTCTAAGCAATTTTAATTTAGATATTTTATTTCAATAAGAATGCTCCTTAACTAAATGTGTTCATTATCTTATTATGAATTCATTAAGTTAGGATTCAATTTTATATAAGTCAACTCATTAATTTGCTTTTGATTCATAATCAAAAGAAAAATAATCTCACAATGATCTTATCATTATGACTTAGTATTGATTATCATAAACGCAATGTTATACTTAAGGATAAATAATTTAGGACAATTCCAAGATAAAATGAGATGTAATGTCAATATATAAATATAAAGCTAAGCATCTCAAGCTAACAAAATATAAAATCTATGTTTCCTAAACATAAAATAAAATATTCAAGCATAGGCCCAAAACCAAAACATCTCATCTTGACAATCATGTCATGAAAACATTCAATGTTCTAAAATTATTCATTGTTTTACAAGTTAATCTAGGTCGACAAGCTTGATCACCATCAACTAAGGTTATCCCCTTCATGATCTTATTCTTCACTAATCCTTGTCATTAGTTCCTTCAATATGTCATACATATATTAATAAAAAGTAAGGTATCATATACCAAGTAGTGAAAAATAAATCATCATGTGATTCCTACCTAAAGTGGAAACTTTTTTTTGTTTTTTCCATTTGATGGATTCAAGATAATCCTTGCAATTGTGCCTCCAATGCCCAAGTTTTCCATAGAAATGGCATTTGTCATCATCCTTGTCCTTCTTCACTCTTCTAATAGGCTACATACCTTTCAAAATTGATGACCTTTCACCCTTGAGTTTCTTAAAAAATTTTCTTTCCTTATTTTTATTTTTCTCTGAAGAGACAAGATGAACTGAAGACTTTTCCTTCGCTATGCTGTTCTTAGCCTGTGTGAGCATATTCAATAAGCTTGAAAAGGTTACCTCGATCTTGTTCATGTTGAAGTTTAACACCACTGTGAATAGCTCTTTGGTAGTGAAAAAAGTATAAGGTTTTTGCTTAAATTATGATCCATGACTCAACTAAATTGCTCAAGTCGAGTTATATATCCTATCATCTTAAGCACATGAGGCCTTACTAGGCTTCCCTTAAACATCTTACAATGGAACAATTCCCTTGAAATGTCGAATCTCTCTATGTGACTTTCCTTTCCGAATATTTCTCTAAGGTTTAGGATAATATCCAAGGTATTCATAGCTTCATGTTGCTTTTGAAGATTTAGAGCCATATTAGTCATCATCACACATGTGGCTTGATCGAGATTATCCATCTAAACTTTATAGGCCTCATTTTCTTCCTTTATAGCATCATTGCTAGGTTCCCTAGGAACAAGACCATGTAAGGCATAAGCTTTTTTCTTTTGTTTCAAAACAATCTTGATATTGAAAACCCAATTAATAAATTTTGGGCTTGTCAACTTGTTTACACCAAGTATGCTTCTAAGTGACAAACTATTCACCAGGATAGATTTATATCATATATAATCCAATATATATGATTATTAGACATTAACACAAATTATATACTCACAAAGACAAGGTTTTAGAATCTTATATGATTATTCTCAATATTTTATCAAAATAATAGCCCTACTCTACTATTTCAAGAAATTTAACCTCTAAACTTCTTATTGAGCTAAGACCCTTTTCATCCTACCATGACTTTGAGTGACTCAACAAGCCATGATGACACTAATTACATAGCTAACTTAGCTTACCAATTGTATCTTATAAAACTTCTAGATCAGTTAGGTGACAACTCTTTGTCTAAATGCATCATATACATTTTGTTAAACTATGCCTCTAATACTATGTGGTCGTGTGTGATACATCCAAACAACATGACATTAGTTGAGTAAGACCCACCAATAACTCAAACATACTTGTGTAAAAGTTTATCCTTAAGTTACTCAACAAGTCTCCAATCAAAAGAGCAGCGTGGTTATCTTGTTATATGGTGGAAAGCAACGTTTTGACTCAATATTTTAATGAGGGATTTTATTTATTAATTCATTAATTAAGGTCTCATTGATTTAGTGTTGTTGACATGCATAGCATTTATTGCATTTCACATATATCATATATATACTGAAAAATAAATCTATCTCACGCTAACTTTTAGGATGATTATGGACTTTGCTAATTCTAATTTCCTCGAGTCATTAAGGAAATTAGTTGGTCAAATTCATAGGTGATTTACACAAACATCGTCTTTAAGCTTTGCTTGTAATCTCCTTGAATCTCCATGGTGCCTTTAGATCTCCATCTTCAAGTTACAATTTCTTTTATCTAAACCTAGTTTTACATTTTGATGTAACTAATTACATTCTATAATCAAGAAACCTCAACTTACATTCGAGGAGAGTTAGGTGAGAAAAGAATTTTACAACCCAAAGAGAGTGGAGATAAGGTAGTGGGCAGACCCTGTTTTAAAATAAATACCATAAGAAATAAATTTAACCATCCATGAC
>NW_018397277.1:1161064-1161163 GCF_002168275.2 Theobroma umbraticum
AAGGTTTAAGTCCATAATCATCCTTATGCTTTATAATCACAATCAAAAGTATAGAAATAAATGCAAACTCAATAACACTTGGTGATCTTGTGTGTTATT
>NW_018397277.1:1161173-1161526 GCF_002168275.2 Theobroma umbraticum
ATCAATTAATTCACTTAAAGTGCTGACTCAAATAATTTGGTATTGTTTTATATCAATTTAGCGTTTATGAAATTCCCATTTTCAAAGCACTTAAAGTAAACATTTTACTCTTTTTGCTTAAATAAAAATTAATTAAAATAAAAAATTCTTTTTTAAGACTTTCTATTTTAATTCTTTCCATAATTAAAATTTTTTTTAACTTTGGAAACCTCTTTTTTTTAGGCAAATTTCCTAAAATATATTTAAGACAACATTTTAGTTTCTCACATTTAGAACATGGCTTAGTTTCCTAAATTGTATGTTATTCAAGTTACCTAAATGTGACTTAAAAAATTTTGGAAACTTCTAGTTAA
>NW_018397277.1:1161601-1161733 GCF_002168275.2 Theobroma umbraticum
TGAATTTCTCAAATTAAAATACTATTCTTAATTTTAGGAGTTTCTTTTAAAGTACGAAGCAATTTTCTATTTTTTATGAATCATCCAAAATTAACATTCTATCCTTAATTTTAGGAATTGCTTTTAAAGTAG
>NW_018397277.1:1161743-1163341 GCF_002168275.2 Theobroma umbraticum
CCTATTTTTTTATGAATCACCCAAAATTAAAATAGATGGTATTTAAGTGGTCTTAAAACTCCATAAATCATGAGTCAAACCCATGAAAAAGTGGCTGAAAATTTTCAGCAAAAGTGTTTAAGAATTAAACACAAAATTCATGAAGAATTAAGCCACCAAAACTGATCATAGCTACCTAAAATTTTTTGTAATAAATTTTTACTGTTTTGGACTCGAAAACATGATTTTTATGAACGTTTTTCATATGAAAATCAAGTTTAGCCGAAACATGTAATAATTTAATTTGATGAAACTAATTTTTAACAATTAAAAAGCTGCTCATAACACTTAGCTAATGTTAGTAAAAAAAATATAATCTGCACATTAGTCTCCAAAACACCTCAAAACTATTTTGGTTTTAACATGGCTTTGCAAGCTTTTTAATCCATTCATTAACTCTTCAACTAAACATGATTTTGAGCTGTTTAAAACATGTTTTAATGGATTAATTACATACTATCTAGATTTGAATTAAAACAGAAAAACAGATTTTAAAGAAAACCTTCAAAACCGATATATACCAAATCAACACATAAATCAATTTTATTGATTATCACCAAGAATGAAGCATGTAAATTACATGAAAATATTAAACAAAAGCTCTGATACCACTGCTGGGATTTGACCTCATGCTTAAATATGAAAAAAATTAAAAATATAATGCAGTAAAAAAATAAACTAGTGTTTAATCAGAGAAGTAGTTGAATCTACAAGATCAATGTTTGTGTTTTTCATTTAATTTTTAATTTAATTATGAACATTCATAAGTTTAAGAGTTACATACCTTGCTCTAGATATTGTAATCAAGAGCCAATTAAATCAAAATCTTTGCTTCTTCACCTTTAAGATTTGTTAAATCTTCAACCATCCAAGTGTTTGGCCTCTAACAGTAATCCACACAGTGATCGAATAAGACCTTCTTAAAGGTAGGATTTTTTTAATTTTGCCAAGAAGTTTTGTTTCTAAAACAAAGGGACCCAAAATTCTTGCCAAATCTTTTTTTTTTCAAGCAAAGAAACTATTTTTCTTTTCTTATTTTATTGAACGGTTGAGAAGTGGCTGAAAGTTTAAAGCTTTAGTTTGCTAACATAATATATTTATATAGTCAACCTAAGTTTTAACCCTAAATACAATAGTTGTATTTTATTTTAATTACATCTCTGTGAACTTAATTAATTTTTCACTTTACTGTGGTCTATTCTAATACGTCCAACTTAATTAATTATCCTTATTTAATCCCAATCATGTCACTTAATGTGTGTGACCCATTAAGCTTTTAACATGTTGGCAATAAATATAAATCTTAATCAAATATCAATTTGATAATTGATTTATATTTATAAATCATGAACGGCATCTAGGAATACATCATGACCACCTAAATGTTAAAGAGTCAACTAAAGAATTTGACAAAGCCCTTTAGTGATAAGCCTCTTAATGTAATATGGTCCTGTCTTTAAATATCATGGAGATGCAAAAAAGCATGGCTCAGTGTTTGCTTATAACATTCCATATTAGTTCTCATAATGCATGACTAACCTTATGAATTTAGGAAACTA
>NW_018397277.1:1163351-1163634 GCF_002168275.2 Theobroma umbraticum
AATTCATCATGCTTTGGCCAAAGACTTTATTCAAGTTAATCAAGAATTGAGAACAAGTGAGATACATCCCCTTGTATCACTTGGGGTGATGAATCATCTCTTGACTACTTATTCACTTTTACATGCTTTATGGCATATCTAAAAACACCCTGTTTAGGCATTTGGTCACCTTCAAACCTGTAGGGGTGAAATCAAAGTATGTCATTCCCCATACAAGATGACCTAGTGACTCAAGTCGAAGGACTAGTTGCACGACTATCACATGAGAACATATTCCATAAAC
>NW_018397277.1:1163644-1164219 GCF_002168275.2 Theobroma umbraticum
AATACCAAATGCAGTTCTCATAGCCGGTCATGTTCAGTGAACTTGTTCTTTAACAAGGACCTACATGTTATCCTCAAGTATCCAATATGCTTCAATCTATGAGATCGATTGCTTACTTCCCAAGTAAGGAGGCCTAACATGTATTGGTCTTTAAGCATTGTCAGTGCCTTGTCTTCTTAGTACAATGACCAAGAACAATTTTAGGAACATGGCTTTAATGTATAGTGATCTCATAATTTTAACAACTTTACAATTCTCTTACAAGGCCTATATGTTCCATGGGCTTCATCTAATTAGTACGGAGTAACTTTTAATTATTGCACTAACATGAAGGAAAACTTCTATCACATATAGTTATGTGATTAAGTATGCATTAAATGATAATACATATTCCTTGACTAATCTAATTGGCTCAAAGGCATATACCAACATTGTTGTGATCTAAATTAATATCTCGATTATGAAAATGGAGATTGTCAAACATATAAATTAACATATTCTCAAATATTGCAATTTGACTTGTCCTAGTCAAGACATAGTTGCTAAGCGAAAGAGTTCGATATTGGATACGTTAG
>NW_018397277.1:1164229-1164978 GCF_002168275.2 Theobroma umbraticum
AAGTGCAAGTGGGAGATTGTTGGTATATGCCTTTAAGCAAATTAGATTGGTCAAGCAATAGATATTGTCATTTAATGCTATTGGAGTAGGATCTTAGTGGATTGATGTGACTATGTAAAGCATGGATTTCAAAAAATTTCTCTTATAAAGGAAGCAAGCAATCGAATTACGCAAGTGGAAACACATATCATTCTTGTTGCAAGCAACATAATCACATTCTAAAAAAAAAAATCTAGTAAGAAAGAAAAAACTTTTATTTTGTTTTAAGATTCTTATTTTTAGACCCCACCACACCAATGAATGATTTCTCGACCAAACAAGTTCACCACTTATTCATTGAGAATGGTTTCAACTTGAACCTTGAGTGGACAAGGTGTGGACTTCTAGACTACAAGATGACAACCGATTTTCTATCTATTCTTTTCCTAAAAGTAATAGCTATTTTTCTTTAAAAAAATTCAGCCCAGATTGGGAGAGAGGAAATAACAAATACAGCAAAGGTTTTAGGAGGAGGAGAAAAGTGACGACTAAAACATTTTCAAGGAAAAATATGTACTTTTCTTTTTTTCCAATTTGTTCTCTTTTTATTAAAACTCTTGCTTCAAAGGTTTAATCGAAATCAAGCACCCTTATATCAATCTTGACCATCCATTCAGAGTTGTAGAAGCATCAAACATGTTCCATAATTATCAAAATTAAAATTAAAGAATAAATAATTTAATTCGTTAATTATCATTTAGAGTTCTTGA
>NW_018397277.1:1164988-1165421 GCF_002168275.2 Theobroma umbraticum
CTCTTTATTGAATAATAACTCTTAATTTATTATTATCCATCTTTATTTAAAAAGAATTAATAATAAATGGAAGAGTGATAGTCAAATGTGGAGTCTCCTTTTATCAATATGGATGTCTATATTCATTTTGTAAGAATCCTCCTAGCATTATCTTAATTTAAGACAACTCTTGTTATTAATTAAGAAAAAAACATTTTGTCTTGTCTAAATTGAGACAAATATTCTTTCTTGTCTAGATTAAAACAAAAAATATTTTTCTTGTCTTAAATTAAGTCCACACATGTTTTCTTGTCTAAATTAAGACAAACATGTTTTTTGTCTAAATTAAGACATGCATGTTTTTTGTCTAAATTAAGACAAACATGTTTTCTTATTGATAAGAGTTATTTTGACTCATTTTGGGAGCTTAAGTAGCTAGATCTTTGAGATGTTA
>NW_018397277.1:1165714-1166353 GCF_002168275.2 Theobroma umbraticum
GGTGATTCATAGACCAATCGAATTATAAGAAGAAGGGAAACAATGTTTATGTTCCCCAATTCGACCAGTTCTGATTGGATCATGGTGAAAATATTTGTCAAAGTCGAACCACTGCAGCAGTATGTAAAGACTGAACATGATAGGTATTTGGAGCAAATCTTTCAATCCAGTAGCCCAATTGATGTGATTCTTAATCCATTGAAAATTTAAGAGACAGGATAAAACTTTTATGTTTACTACTTTGCCCAGTTCCTAACATATCAGGATGAAACTCACGTTTGAAGTTAATAGACTGCCACAGCGCTGGGAGAACAAGCTGCAGCGTTGATGAAAGGAAGCACACATACAAATTTCTAGAGAGATCAGCGCTGCGGCGCTGGAGAAGTAGCGCCGCAGCGCTGCGCGACTTTCCAAAAAAATAAGGAAAGTTAACGAGATTTCGAAAATTAGGTTATTTGGAGACTATTTAAGCAGCCTTTTTCAGAGATTTTGGGAGGAGGCAGCAAGCAAATATTCTAAAGATTTGAAGCCAAGAAAAAACCAAGAAAACAAGAGATTTGGAGGGAGAATCAAGATCACAAAACCCTAACTATTAGTTTTCTCTCTTTACTTTTGTGTTTTTCTTATTTTCTTTGACTT
>NW_018397277.1:1166453-1174694 GCF_002168275.2 Theobroma umbraticum
ATTATAAAACCATTTAAAGCAAGTAATAAGGCTTTCGAAGGCATAGGTAACTATGAATAGACTTTTCTTTTTAACGAATGGCTTTTTATTCACGTTTCTCAAGGTAAATATTCAAATATAGTTTGTTTTATCAAAAAACATAAAAAAATTCATCTTAAAATCAATTATGAGATTATAAAATTATTTAAAGCGAGTAATAAGAGTCTCGAAGACTTGAGTGACTAAAAATAAACTTTTCTTATCAATTGATGGCTTTTGCTTCACGTTTTTTGAAGCAGACATTTAATTGTAATATATTTCAAATAAAAATGTAAAAAAATTTAACTTAAAATCAATTATGAGATTATAAAACCATTTAAAGCAAATAATGAGGCTTTCAAAGGCATAGGTGACTATAAATGAACTTTTTTTTATCAATGAATGGCTTTTGCTTCACGTTTCCTAAGATAAACACTCAATTATATAATATTTTAACTAAAAATATAAAAACAATTAACTTAAAATCAATTATGATATTATAAACCCATTTAAAGGGAGTAATCACACTTTCGAATGCATTAGTAACTATAAATGGATTTTTCTCTTAAATAGATGGCTTCTGCTTCATATTTCTTAAGGTAGACATTCAATTATAATCTATTTTAACCAACAACATAAAATATTTAAATTAAAATAAATTATGAGATTATAAAACTATTTGACGTAAGTAATAATGCTTTCGAAGGTATAAGCGACTATAAATAAACTTTTCTTACTAATGAATGGTTTTTTCTTCATGTTTCTCATGGTCAACATTCAAATATTATCTATTTTAATTAAAAATATAAAAACAAATCAGCTTAAATTCAGTTATGAGATTGTAAAACCATTTTAAGTGAGTAATAAGGCCTCCAAAGGCTTGAGTGACTGCAAATGGACTTTTCTTGTCAATGGATTTTCCTTCACGTTTACTAAAGTAGACATTCAATTATAATATATTTTAACAAAAAATGTATAAAAATTTAACTTAAAATCAATTATGAGATTGCAAAACCATTTAAAGTAAGTAATAAGACTTTCAAAGGCTCGAATGGCTATAAATAGACTTTTCTTGCCAATGGGTAGCTTTTGCTTCACGTTTTTAGAAGCAAACATTTAATTATAATATTTTTTAACCAAAAATGTAAAAACGATTCAACTTATAATCAATTATGAGATTAAAAAATAATTTAAAATGGTAATAGGGCTTTCAAAGGTGTCAGTGACTATGAATGGACTTTTTTTTTACCAATAAATGGGTTTTTAATCAGGTTTCCCAAAGCAAACATTGAAATATAATCTGTTTTAACTAAATATGTAAAAACATTCAACTCAAAACCATTTAAAGCAAGTAATAAAGGTTACGAAGGCCTAAGTGACTATAAATAGACTTTTCTTGCTAGTGTATAGCTTTTGCATCACGTTTCTCAGAGCAAACATTCAATTATAATATATTTTCACCAAAAATATAAAAAAATTCAACTTAAAATAAATTATGAGACTATAAAATCATTTAACGTAAGTAATAAGGCTTTCATATACTTGAGTGACTATAAATGGACATTTCTTTCTAATGGGTAGCTTTTACTTCATATTTCCTGAAGCAGATATTCAATTATAATATATTTAAATAAAAAATATTAAAAAATACAACTTAAAATCAATTATAAGATTATAAAACCATTTGAAGCGAGTAATAAGGCTTTAAAAGCTTAAGTGATTATAAATGGACTTTTCTTGTTAGTGGATGGCTTTTGCTTCTTATTTTTGAAGCAAACATTCAATTATAATATTTTTTAACAAAAAATATATAAAAAATTTGACTTAAAATCAATTACGAGATTATAAAACCATTTAAAGCAAGTATTAAGACTTTTGAAGGCATGGGTAACTATAAATGGACTTTTCTTGTCAATGAATGACTTTTGCTTCACGTTTATTAAGGTAGAGATTCAATTATAATATATTTTAACTAAAAATATAAAAAAATTTAATCTAAAATTAGTTATGAGATTCTAAAACCATTTATAGCGAGTAATAAGCTTTCGAAGGCATGGGTTACAACAAATGGACCTTTTTTACCAATAAATGGGTTTTGCTTTATGTTTCCTAAGGTAGACATTCAATTATAATATATTTTAACTAAAAATATAAAAAAATTTAACTCAAAATCTATTATAACATTATAAAAACAGTTAAATCAAGTAATAATGCTTTTAATTGCATCAGTGACTATAAATGGACTTTTCTCTTCAATGGATGACTTTTGCTTCACGTTTCCTGAGGTAAACATTCAATTGTAATCTATTTTAACCAACAATAGAAAAAACTTCAACTTAAACTTAATTATGAGATAATAAAACCATTTAAAGCGAGTAATAAGGCTTTCAAAAGCTTGAGTGATAATAAATAGACTTTCCTTGCCAATGGATGGCTTTTTCTTCTCGTTTCCTAAAGTAGACATTCAATTATAATATATTTAATCAAAAATGTAAAAAACATTCAGCTTAAAATCAATTAAGAGATTATAAACTATTTAAAGCAAATACTAAGGCTTTCGAATGCATGGGCGAGTATAAATGTAGTTTCTTGTCAATGAATGGGTTTGTTTCACATTTCTTAAGGCAAATATTCAAATATTATGTGTTTTAACCAAAATGTAAAAAAATTCAGCTTAAAATCAATTATAAGATTATAAAATCCTTTAAAGCGAGTAATAAGGCTTTCGTAGACCTGAGTGACTAATAAATAGACTTTTCTTGTCAATGGATAGCTTTCGCTTCATATTTCTCGAAGCAGACATTCAATTATAATATATTTAAATAAAAAATATAAAAAAATTCAATTAAAATCAATTATGCGATTATAAAACTATTTAAAGCAAGTAATAAGGCTTTTAAAGGCATGGGTGGCTATAAAAGGACTTTTCTTACCAATGAATGATTTTTTCATCATGGTTCCTAGGGCATACGTTTAAATATAATCTATTTTAATCAAATATGTAAAAAAATTATACTTAAAATCAATTATGAGGTTACAAACTGTTGAAAGCGAGTAATAAGTGTTTCAAAGGCTTGAGTGACTATAAATAAACTTTTTTTTACAGTGGATGGCTTTTGTTTCACGTTTTTCAAAGCAGACATTTAATTATAATATATTTTAATCACAAATGTAAAAAAATTTAACTTAAAATCAATTATAAGATTATAAAATTATTTAAAGCAAGCAATATGACTTTTTAAGGCATGGGTGACTATAAATGGACTTTTCTTGTCAATGAATGGCTTTTTCTTCACACTTCTTGAGGCAAACATTCAAATATTATCTGTTTTAACCAAAAATACAAAAAAATTCTATAACGACCAAATCCCCAATTGCTACCGACGGTCGAGACTCTCGGAAGAACCAACCAAGTCCCGAACAAGCCTTATTAATAACTCTTATTAATTCTATACTCGTTCCACCATTCTGCGTAATTACTTTGAATCGAATAGTCCTTTGTAATATGATTTGAAACCATAGTAATAATATATTAACTTAACTTTTACTCAACACATTTGTAAGAATCCATTAAGGTTTATAAAATCCCTCCTCACAATTACAATGGTACTATTTACATTTACATCATGCTTTATAGGACTCGACCTCTAGCAATGGAGCGACTCGAAAGAAGGAGCTATGAGATGCCTTTACCTATCCGCGGTAGAAAATATGTGCCGATAAATGCATGCTTGGCCGATCAATATCTGCAAAAGGGGAAATAAGGGCATGAATCCAACAGGCTCAGTGATCATCAACTTCGTGAGTAAGGCATAGATGGAAAACAAGTATAAGGTAGATAAATTTGAATGATAAAATCGAAATAAGAATAATAATCTTAAAAAAAATCAAATTACTAGTAGAGTGTTTGTGCCTTATAAATATGAAGCCGTAAAATCATAATGCAATATTTCACTTGGCAAAATGGTGCTAAAACCAAGAGTAATAAAACAGAGATCAATCATCGAAAGCATCACTTGCCATAAAATTATGAATAATAGTCTAAAAGTATACACGCTCCCAAAATGCATGGCATGTAAAGACATTAAAGTGTACAGCCACGTAAACCATCTCATGTTCTTCAGATAAGCACTGAAAGCTTTTATTCAAATAAAGGGAGCTGCAAAGAAATCTTAACTCTCCACCATGTAAAAAAGTATGCGTCGAAAACTCACAAGGCTCTTGAGAAGGTAAGTATCGTGATTACTCATGGACCCATTTCCATGTAACAACATCTGGGAGCTTTGCTCCACCGGATCCCCACAGCCATGTTAGTCTCAATGATGTTGGCCGACATCAGAGAAATCAAGCAGTCACAATTGCGTATCACAACTTGTGGCTTACCCACATATAATAACTAGTGGCTTTGCCATGTATAATCACAGACCATGGACTCAGCCATGTCTAACAGCCCGTCGGTGACCCAAAGGTTCTCTAGCTAGAGCTCACTTATGCACAAGGCTTAACCGAAGTGACAGCCAGCCCGTTTTCGATGCTCTCAGTTTATCAAAGCCGTTTTCAAAACCAAATCCAGGTTGTCCAAGACTTTTGCTTTAAATCATTTAAAAATAATGGTCAACAACTTTTCAAATAGCTTTTCACATTAAAAGGCATGGTGTAAATATTTGTGTAAAGATCGGACTAAAATCGGTACTCAAAACTTGCATTTTAAATCATTTAACAAATGCATTTAGCTATGCATATCACACAAAAATACAAGTCATTGATTTTGACTCAAACATCGTGAAAAGGCTTGTTTCCCGATTTCTAAAACCCTTTACATATATAGCTTATCTATAGATATCCAAAATACCTTCAAAACACTTGCATCCATAAATTTTCCATGGTTTCTACCAGCTCATGCTTTCCACAATAGCAATATATAAATCATTGTAATTCCGTTTTAAAATTTCCTATCAAGGCTAATAGCTCATGCTATCCACAAATGCACTTAAGAAAAACCAGCAATGATCATTAACGTAAATCAATATATAGTACGGAGATTTTAAAATAGGCACCCTCTACTCACCTTACGATGGTGAGATATTACTTCGCCACTAACGTTTCCTCAAATACTAACTTTGTGCTTGTAACAATAACCCTTGCTTTGTCAACTTCCTAACATCATTTCAATTCAATACCATCAATAAAATTTACTGCCAATATATTCTGCACTTATTAGTCACACTTAAAAAGACAACCGTTTACTCTTAATCTTTAGCGTAAATTTTGATTTACATAATTTCGGCATTTTGTTCATGATCTCCACGCTTACATCAATCTTTCCTAATGACATTTATGATGTTCAAGCTATTGTTTTCATACCATTAATCATGCATACGGCAGCAACTATAATTCAAATTTCACCGGGCATCCTTTAAGATTATATGCACCACCATTTACATTTGTAGGCTGCCATTAAGCATAACATCAAGGTCCATTCATGTTATATCAACATTCTCAACATTTTAAATCTTTCTCAACAACACACATCCAAACATTACATTTTTCCACACTTTTAACTAACATAATTGTTTTCTAACTATACCCAAGACATCACATAAACGCTACACATTGCATGCCTTACCTTTGTGGTGGATTTAACCTTGCATGCAACCTCAATGTTCTTCCAATGTTCCACTCACCAAGCTGCCAACATTTGCACAATCATTTCCTCACAATATTCAATTAACCATAGGCCTCAAAATATAGTGTTAAGCTTACCACTTTCTCTTCACTTGGCATCCACCACACATCCACAGCTTTGAATGGCTTGCATGTCACCAAAATTTCTCCAATTAAGCTTATCTTTGCTGCCAAAAGACATTCCTCTTAGTCATCAAGCCATTTGCAAAGATTAATCAAACTAAAATCAAAATCCTTACCTTTTCTTGCTTGAATCACAAAATCGAGCTTTACACCTCCAACCAGACTCCATACCTTATCTCTTGAGTGTTGGAGACTCCTTGGTTGGTAGAATAGCACAAGGCTACAAGATGGAGGAAACCTCATGGTTTCTCTTGATCTAGTGCAAACCAAGCCTTTCCTTCCTTTCTTTCTTTTCTCTCTCTTTATTTCTTCCTCTTAAGTGGAATCCTCTCAAACTTCTTTTCTTATCTTTTCTTCTCTAAATGACTAGCCCTCAAGTGTCCCCAAAGTCCTCCTCACCTTTGTCTTTCTCTCTTAAAACTTAACATTTATATAACCAACCATTGGGCTAATCACATTTCATGCACAAGTTTATCCTTTGCTTTCATTTGGCCACTCTCATACACCAATCAAAATACATGCATGCTTATTCCTTTTATTTTATTTGGTCACCTTGCCATCCAATGGTGCTTGATGCACCAATTTCCTCCCTTGTCCATTGGTCTAATATCTATCCTCACTATACCCTCCCATTTAATCTCCCTTTATTATTTATTTCATTCACCACTTTATTCCTCCAATCACCTTCCATGCACAAACTTTATTTTATATTTTATTAAGACATTCTTCAAACCATTCAAGACACATGTATCTATGTTTCCCTTTCCTCATTTGGCCACTTAATGCACCAATCTCCTTACATACAAACGAGTTTAAGCTTATCCTTCCTTTTTACTTCATATAATGGGGGCCCCACATGTTTCCCACTAACTTCTTCTTTTTTGCCTATCATCATTTACATGTAATAGTAAATTTTACATGCACATCTTATTATCTTACATAATCTAACTCCTTTTGGTAAGTTAATGTCCATTTAGCTTCAAATATTGTAATTGCACATAAGTCCTCAATTTTCCTTATTTACCATTTATCCCACCAACTTTTCATTCTTGTAATTTGGTCCTTCAATCATTTCTTTTAAATTCCAATTTCTTTCTATCTTTCTTCCCTTACACGTGTACAAATAAAATATCAAATTCTCACTTCACCAAAATGTCACCATAATATTTAAATATATACGTACTCATTCTTCATTAAATAAAGGCACGTGGGCCCCACTTATGTCATTTTTTCTTCAAAATTTGTTCTTACTTCTTCTCCCCCACTTACACTTGTCATATGCTCCTTCTTCATGATTAATTTCAATCACAGATAAAATATTAATATTTTAATATTATTTTATTAATAAAATAATATTTTATTCTAAAATCCTCTCCACTTGACTCCTTAGGTTCCAAAATGTCACACTTGTCCCAATTCACTTCCGAATTGCCTTTTAACTCACTCATTCATCCTTGATAAACATATTGTTGTTTAATTATCATTTCCTCGAGTGCGAAATATTTTATTTCAAATTATTTCTTTCACCTGTCATCGTTCTTTCGTACTTGAAGTTATATCCATTGACCCTCCATCTCGTCGATAAGATCGTATTGGCTCCTATACAAGGGTACGAGGTGTTACAAATTCAACTTAAAATTAATTATGAGATTATAAAACTTTTTAAAGCAGGTAATAAGGCTTTAAAATGCATGAGTGACTATAAATAGACTTTTCTTGTCAATGAATGACTTTTTTTGCATGTTTCCCAAGGTAGACATTCAAATACAATCTGATTTAACTAAAAATATAAAAAAATTTAACATAAAATTAATTACGAGATTATAAAATCATTTAAAGCGAGTAATAAGGCTTTTGAAGGCTTAAATGACTATAAATAGACTTTCGTTGCCAATGGATAGCTTTTGCATCATGTTTCTCAAAGCAGATATTCAATTATAATATATTTTAATAAAAAATATAAAACAATTTAACTTAAAATCAATTATAAGATTATAAAATTATTTAATGTAAGTAATAAGGCTTTCGCAGACTAGAGTGACTATAAATTGATTTTTCTTGTCAATGGATGGCTTTTACTTCATATTTTTGAAGCAGACATTTAATTATAATATATTTTACCCAAAAAAGTTAAAAAATACAATTGAAAATCAATTATGAGATTATAAAACCATTTAAAGTGAGTAATAAGGCTTCAAAGGATTGAGTAACAATAAATGGACTTTTCTTGCCAATGGATGGCTTTTGCTTCTTGTTTCCAAAGCAAACATTCAATTATAATGTATTTTATCCAAAAATGTAAAAAATTTTGACTTAAAATCAATTATGAGATTATAAAACCATTTAACGCAAGTAATAAGGCTATCGAAGGCATGGGTAACTGTAAAGGGACTTTTCTTTTCAATGAATTACTTT
>NW_018397277.1:1174794-1179567 GCF_002168275.2 Theobroma umbraticum
CAAAAACCTTATTACTCGTTTTAAATTATTTTATAATCTCATAATTGATTATAACTTGAATCTTTCTTACATTTTTAGTTAAAACAGATTATACTTGAATGTCTGCTTTAGGAAAAGTAAAGCAAAAGATTGGCAAGAAAAGTCCATTCATAGCCATTTAAGCCTTTGAAAGCCTTATTACTCGCTTTAAATGATTTTATAACCTTTTAATTGATTTTAGGTTGAACTTTTTTATATATTTGATTAAAATATAGTATAATTGAATTTCTGCTCCTGGAAGCATGAAGGAAAACCCATCCATTTACAAGAAAAGTCCATTTATAGTCACTTAAGCTTCCGGAGGCCTCATTACTCGCTTTAAATGATTTTATAATCTCATAACTGACTATAAGCTGATTTTTTTTTCATATTTTTAGTTAAAACAGATTATATTTGAATGTCTACTATGAGAAACATGAAGAAAAAATTATTCATTGGTAAAAAAAGTCTATTTATAGTCACCTATGCCTTCGAAAGCCTTATTACTTCCGTTAAATGGTTTCATAATCTTATAATTAATTTTAAGTTGAATTTTTTTATATTGTTCATTAAAATAGATTATAATTAAATGTCTACCTTAGGAAACATAAAGCAAAAGCCATCCATTAGAGAGAAAAGTCTATATATAGTCACTTATGCCTTCGAAAGTATTATTACTAGCTTTAAATGGTTTTATAATCTCATAATTAATTTTAAGTTAAATTTTTTTATATTTTTATTAAAATATTTTATAACTGAATGTTTGCTTCAGGAGCTATGATGCAAAAACCATTCATTGGCAAGAAAAGTCTATTTATAGTCACCCATGCTTTTGAAAGCCGTGTTACTTGCTTTAAATGGCTTTATAATCTCATAATTGATTTTAAGTTAAATATTTTTATATTTTTAGTTAAAATAGATTACATTTGAATGTCTATCTTAGGAAATATGTAGAAAAAGTCATTCGTTCACAAGAAAAGACTATTTATAGACACCTATGCCTTTGAAAGCCTTATTACTAGCCATAAATGGTTTTACAATCTCATAATTGATTTTAAGTCGAATTGTTTTATATTTTTAGTTAAAATATATTATAATTAAATACTTGTTTTGGGAAACAAGAAGCAAAAGTCATTCATTGGCAAGAAAAGTCCATTTATAGTCACTCAAGCTTTTAAAAGCCATATTACTCGCTTTAAATGGTTTTCTGATCTCATAATTACATATTTAAGTTGTATTTTTTATTTTTAGTCAAAATATATTATAATTGAATGTGTACCTTGGAAAACGTGAGAAGAAAGCCAATCATTGGAAAGAAAGGTCCATTTATAGTCACCCATGCCTTTGAGCGCTTCATTACTAGCTTTATATGGTTTTGTAATCTCAAAATTGATTTTCAGTTGAATATTTTTTTATTTTTGATTAACATATATTACAATTAAATGTCTGCTATAGAAAAAATAAAGAAAAAATTATTCATTGGTAAGAAAAGTCTATTTATAGTCACCCACACCTTCAAAAGCCTTATTACTCGCTTTAAATTATTTTATAATCTCATAATTGATATGAAGTTGAATTTATTTTATATTTTTAGTTATAACAGATTATAATTGAATATATGCCTTGGGAAACATGAAGAATAGGCCATCCATTGATAAGAAAAGTTCATTTATAGTCACCCATGCCTTTGAAAGCTTTATTACCCACTTTAAATGATTTTATAATCTCATAATAGATTTTAAATAGAATTTTTTTATATTTTTGGTTAAAATAGATTACAATTGAATGTATACCTTAGGAAACATGAAGTAGAAGTCATCATTTGGAGTGAAAAGTTCATTTATAGTCACCTATGCCTTCGAAAGTCTCATTACTTGCTTTAAATGGTTTTATAATCTCATAATTGATTTTAAGTAGAATATTTTTATATTTTTACTTAAAATAGATTAAAATTGAATGTCTACCTTAGGAAACGTGAAGCAAAAGCCATCCTTTAGAGAGAAAAGTTCATTTATAATAACTGATGCATTCGAAAGCATTATTACTTGAATTAGATAGCTTTATAATCTCATAATTGATTTTAAATTAAATTTTTTTATATTTTTATTTAAAGTAGATTATAATTAAATGTCTGTCTCAAAAAAAGTGAAGCAAAAGCTATTCATTGATAAGAAAAGTCCATTTATAGGCACCCGTGCCTTTAAAAGCCTTATTACTTGGTTTAATGGTTTTATAGTCTCATAACTAATGTTAAGTTGAATTTTTTTTATTTTTTGTTAGAATATATTATAATTGAATGTCTACCTCAGTAAATATAAAGCAAAAGTCATTTATTAGGAAGAAAAGTTCATTTATAGTCATTTATGCCGTCGAAAGGTTTATTACTTACTTTAAATGGTTTTATAATCTTATAATTGATTTTAAGTTGATTTTTTTACATTTTTGGTTAAAACATATTATAATTGAATGTTTGCTTTGAGAAACATAAAACAAAAGCCATCCATTGGCAAGAAAAGTCCATTTATAGTCACTCAATCGCTCGAAGGCCTTATTACATACTTTAAATAATTTTATAATCTCATAATTGATTTCAAGTTAAATTATTTTATGTTTTTAGTTAAAATATATTATATTTGAATGCTTGCCTTAGGAAACATTAAGAAAAAACTATTCATCAATAAGAAAAGTCCATTTATAATCACCTATGCCTTCGAAAGCCTTATTATTGACGTTAAATAGTTTTATAATCTTATAATTGATTTTAAGTTAAATCTTTTAATATTTTTGGTTAAAATATATTATATCTTAGGGAAACATGAAGAAAAATCTATCCACTAGCAAGAAAAGTCTATTTATAGCCACCCATGCCTTTGAAAGCCATATTTCTCGCTTTAAATTGTTTTATAATCTCAAAATTGATTTTAAGTTGATTTTTTTTATATTTTTTGTCAAATTAGATTACAATTGAATATCTACTTCATGAAATATAAAGCAAAATCGATCTATTAGAGAGAAAAGTCCATTTAAAATCACTGATGCATTCAAAAGCATTATTACTCGATTTAAACGATTTTATAATGTTATAATTGATTTGAAGCTGAATTTTTTTATAGTTTTGATTAAAATATAGTATAACTGAATGTCTATCTTAGGAAATGTAAAGCAACAGCTATTCATTGACATGAAAAGTCTATTTATAAAAGCCTTATTGCTTGCCTTAAATGGTTTTATAATCTCATAATTGACTTTAAATTGATTTTTTTTACATTTTTGGTTAACATATATTATAATTGAATGTCTATTTCAGAAAACATGAAGAAAAAGCCATTTATTGGTAAGAAAAGTTAATTTATAGTCATCTATGCCTTCAAAAGCCTCATAACTCAATTTAAATGGTTCTATAATCTTATAATTGATTTTAAGTTGAAGTTTTTTACCTTTTATGATTAAAATATATTATAATTCAATTTTTGCTTCATGAAATGTGAAGCAAAAGCTATCCATTGAAAAGAAAAGTCCATTTATGTACCTTATAATTTGTGTGATGTGCATTCATGATTGAAACACATATTCACCATGCTAAATGATCTTTCAACCTCATGCAAAGAGTTATATTTTTAAAAGTCTTATAAAGGATCTTATCATGTTCCTACGTGAATATTTTGGTAATAATTTTGAAATGAACTTTTGAGGACCAAACTATATTTTAAAATGGTTTTATTAAACTGGGAGATTTGAGAGTAGGCCGGTTGTCACTCCAATTAAGTGTTACCCTTGTGCACAAGTGAGCTCTAGCTAGAGAACCTTTGGATCACCGATAGGCTATTAGACTTAGCTAGGGCCATGGTCTGTGATTGTTGTGGCTAAACCACTAGTAATATATGCGGTTGTGATTGCCTGATTTCTCCGATGTCAGCCAACATCTTTGAGATTGCCATGGCATGTGGGGATCTGGTGGAGCGGAGCTCTCAGATGTTATTACGTGGAAGTGGGTCCACGTGCTCTTTATTTCTACACTTACTCGAGAGTGATATCTTTTTGGGTTATTTTTTTTCACATAAGTAGTATTCGCATGGTGAAGAATAATAGTTTTTCTACTGCTCCCTTACTTATACGATGGAATTTGATTTAATTCTTCACATACGAGGTGATTTATGAATTTGCACATAAGTTTTGTAAAATGTTGAATTTTACGGGAGCATGCATGACGACATTAAATTACTTTAAAGCATATGTTAAGTGATTTTGATGGTAGGAATCTTTCCATGACTTGGGTTGATATTTGATTTAAATGATTATTTAGCATAAACTTACTTATTTTTATATAAGGCACAAACCTCTCATTTCGAGTAAATTGTTTACAGATATTCTTATATTTTTAACATTCAAATCTTCTGCCTTTAGCTTGTTTCCCATCTACGCCCTACTCACGGAGTTGATGATCACTAAGTCTGTGAGACTTACCCCCTTATTTTCTTTTGCAGATAAGTAATCAGTTCTAGTGCATTGTTCAGCACCTCAAGACTAGCTACAACTTTGGTACTGGCATCTCTTAGACTTCCACTCTGAGTCACTCCGCTGCGTAGAGGTCTGATTATATCAAATAGTCAAGCTTATAATGATTAATAGTTATTGGAAATGTATTTGCTAAAACTTAAGGTTATGTAATGATTACTATATATGATGTTGAAATTTTATGAAATTATCAAACCTAGTTATTAGTGTCTAGATGCCACGTTTTAAATATTGTGATTA
>NW_018397277.1:1179888-1179999 GCF_002168275.2 Theobroma umbraticum
CATTGGCAAGAAAAGTCCATTTATAGTCACCTATGCCTTCGAAAGCCTTATTACCTACTTTAAATGGTTTTATAATCTCATAATTGATTTTACGTTAAATTTTTTAATATT
>NW_018397277.1:1180099-1182682 GCF_002168275.2 Theobroma umbraticum
ACTTAAGCTCCCAAAATGAGTCAAAATAACTCTATATAATAGAGTTATCAAGTGATAAGGCTTTCAAAGACTTGAGTGACTATAAATGGACTTTTCTTACGAATGGATGGCTTTTGCCTCATGTTTCTTGAAGCAGACATTCAAGTATAATATATTTTGAACAACAATGTAAGAAAATTCAACTTAAAATCAATTATGAGATTTTAAAACCATTTAAAACTAGTAAAAAGGCTTTCGAAGATATAGGTGACTATAAATGGACTTTTCTTCCCAATTAATTGCTTTTGCTTTACATTTCTCAAGGTAGACAATAAATTATAATATATTTTAATAAAACAAATATAAACATTTAACTTAAAATTAATTATGATGTTATAAAACTATTTAAACCAAGTAATAATGCTTTAAAAGGCATCAATGACTATAAGTGGACTTTTCTCTACGATGGATGGCTTTTACTTCACATTTTCTAATGTAGACATTCAAGTATAAAACCATTGAAAGCAACAATATAAAAAAATTTAACGTAAAATCAATTATGAGCTTATAAAACCATTGAAAGCAAGTAATAAGGTATTCGAAGGCATGGGTGACTATAAATAGACTTTTCTTACAAATTAGTAATTTTTTCTTCAAGTTTTTCAAGGTAGACATTCAAATATAATCTGTTTGAACAAAAAATATAAAATAATTTAACTTAAAATCAATTATAAGATTATAAAACCATTTAAATTTAGTAAAAAGGCTTGCGAAGGCTTGAGTGACTATATATAGACTTTTCCTATCAATGGATGACTTTTACTTCATGTTTCATAAAGCAGACATTCAAGTATAATATATTTTAATCAAAAATGTAAAAAAATTTAACTTTAAATTAATTATGAGATTATAAAACCGTTTAAAGCAAGTAATAAAGCTTTTGAAGGCGTGGGTGACTATAAATAAACTTTTCTTGCCAATGAATGGGTTTTTCTTCACATTTTCTAAGGTAGAAATTCAAATATGATCTGTTTTAACTAAAAATGTAAAAAAAATTCAACTTAAAATGAATTATGAGATTATAAAACTATTTATAGTGAGTGATAAGGCTTTCAAAGACTTAAGTGACTATAAATGGACTTTTCTTACTAATGGATGGCTTTTGCTTCACGTTTCTTGAAGCAGACATTCAAGTATAATATATTTTGAATAAAAATGTAAGAAAATTCAACTTAAAATCAATTATGAGATTATAAAACTATTTAACACTAATACAAAGGCTTTCAAAGGCATGGGTGACTATAAATGGACTTTTCTTACCAATGAATGGCTTTTGCTTCATGTGTCCTGAGGTAAACATTCAATTATAATATATTTTAATCAAAAATATAAAGAAAAACTAACTTAAAATCAATTATGGCATTATAAACCTATTTAAAGCGAGTAATAATGCTTTCGAAGACATTAGTGACTACAAATGGACTTTTCTCTCCAATGGATGGCTTTTGCTTCACGTTTCCTAAAGTAGACATTCAATTATAATCTATTTCAACCAACAATATTAAAAAATTTAACTTAAAATCAATTATGAGATTATAATATCATTTAAAGTGAGTAATAAGGCTTCAAAGGCTAGGGTGAGTATAAATGGACTTTTCTTACTAATAGATGACTTTTTCTTCATGTTTCTCAAGGCAAACAATCAATTATAATCTTTTTTAACTAAAAATGTAAAAAAATTCAACTTAAAATCAATTATATGCTTATAAAACTATTTAAAGAGAGTAATAAGGCTTTCGAAGGCTTGAGTGATAATAAATGGACTTTTCTTGCCAATGGATGGCTTTTGCTTCACATTTCCTGAAGCATACATTGAATTGTAATATATTTAATGAAAACCATAAACAAATTCAACTTAAAATCAATTATGAGATTATAAAACCATTTTAAGCTAGCAGTAAGGCTTTCAAGGGCGTGGATGACTATAAATGAACTTTTCTTGTCAATGAATGACTTTCGCTTTACATTTCCTGAAGCAGACATTCCATTAAAATATATTTGAATAAAAACTATAAAAAAATTTAACTTAAAATCAATTATGACATTATGAAACCATTTAAATTGAGTAGTAATGCTTTCAAATGTATCAATAACTATATATGCACTTTTCTCTCCAATGGATGGATTTTGCTTCATGTTTCCTAAATTAGACATTCAATTGTAATCTAATTTAACCAACAATATAAAAAAATTCAACTTAAAATCAATTATAAGATTATAAAATTATTCAAAGCAAGTAATAAGGCTTTCAAAGGCATGGGTCGCTATAAATGGACTTTTCTTGTCAATGGATAGCTTTTGCTTCATGTTTCCTAAAGTAGACATTCAATTATAATATATTGTAAGAAAAAAGGTAAAAATATTTAACTTAAAATCAATTATGAGGTTATAAAACCATTTAATGGCAGTAATACGGCTTTCAAAGGCATAAGTGACTATAAATAGACTTTTCTTACCAATGGATGGTTTTTTCTTCATGTTTCTCAAGGTAGACATTCAAATATAATTAATTTTAACAAAAAAATATAAAAAAATTTAACTTAA
>NW_018397277.1:1182692-1183201 GCF_002168275.2 Theobroma umbraticum
GAGATTATAAAACCATTTCAAGCGAGTAATAAGGCCTTCGAAGGATTGAGTGACTATAAATAAACTTTTCTTATCAATGGATGGGTTTTGCTTCATGTTTTCAAAAGCAACCATTCAATTTTAATATATTTTAACCAAAAATATAAAAACATTTAATTAAAAATTAATTATGAGATTATAAAATCATTCAAAGGAAACAACAAGGCTTTCGAAGGCATGGGTGATTTTTATAGCCAATGAATCACTTTTTTTAATGTATCCTAAGGTAAACATTCAAATATTATCTATTTGAACTAAAAATGTAAAAAAATGTAACTTAAAATCAGTTATGAGATTATATAACCACTTAAAGTGAGTAATAATACTTTCGAAAGCATGTGTGACTATAAATGAACTTCTCTTACCAATAAAAGACTTTTCTTCACGTTTCCTGAGATTGACAATCAAATATTATCTGTTTTAATCAAAAATATAAAAAATTTCTATTTAAAATCAATTATGAGATTACT
>NW_018397277.1:1183211-1183374 GCF_002168275.2 Theobroma umbraticum
AAGCGAGTAATAAGGCTTTCGAAGGCTTGAGTGAGTATAAATAGACTTTTCTTACCAATGGATGGGTTTTACTTCATGTTTCCTAAAACAGACATTCAATTATAATTTAATTTAACAAAAAATGAAAAAAAATCAACATAAAATCAATTATAAGATTATAAAA
>NW_018397277.1:1183384-1183546 GCF_002168275.2 Theobroma umbraticum
CAAGTAATAAGGCTTTTGAAGGCATGGGAGAATATATATAGACTTTTCTTAGCAAAGAATGGGTTTGTCTTCATGTTTCCCAAGACAAACAATCAAATATAAACTGCCTTAACCAAAAATATTAAAAAATTCAACTTAAAATCAATTATGAGATTATAAAAC
>NW_018397277.1:1183646-1183733 GCF_002168275.2 Theobroma umbraticum
TATAAGCATGGGATTTACTATGAAATTTGGGTAAGAAAGTTGTTGGTTAAATTGTTGCCATATATACATGCAATTAAGTGAATTGGG
>NW_018397277.1:1183743-1183851 GCF_002168275.2 Theobroma umbraticum
TGCTAGGAAGCATATAAGTAGAGGAAACGCATTGGGGTGGCGTGTCGGACTAGATAACTGGGGATCGGCACGTAGTATTAGTTATTTGCATACCCGAATTAATAGCGA
>NW_018397277.1:1183920-1184285 GCF_002168275.2 Theobroma umbraticum
ATATATATAAATATGTGTTGATTTATTTTAATAAAAAATTATAGAAAGCATGAGTTGATAGAAATGTTAAGAAATTGTAGATGTTATGACTTTGAAAGTGACTTTGAATATATATATATAAGCTATATATATATACGTAAAGGTTTTTGAAATTGTGAAACAAGTTTTTAATATAATTTATATCAAGTATGTGCCTTATAGTTTCTTTGATGTGCATTCATGATTGAAAGACATATCCACCATGCTAAATGATCTTTCAACATCATGCAAAGAGTTATATTTTTAAAAGTCTTATAAAGGATCTTATCATATTACTACGTGAATATTTTGGTAATGATTTTGAAATGAACTTTTGAGGACCCAAC
>NW_018397277.1:1184302-1184431 GCF_002168275.2 Theobroma umbraticum
TTATTAAACTGGGAGATTTGAGAGTAGGCCGGTTGTCACTCTGGTTAAGTGTGATCCTTGTGCACAAGTGAGCTCTAGCTAGACCTTTGGGTCTCCGACGGGCTATTAGACTTGGCTAGGGCCATGGTC
>NW_018397277.1:1184441-1184649 GCF_002168275.2 Theobroma umbraticum
GTGGCTAGACCACTAGTAATATATGCGGGTGTGACCGCTTGATTGCTCCGATGTCGGCCAACATCGTTGAGATTGTCATGGTATGTGAGGATCCGGTGGAGCAGAGCTCCCGGATGTTATTATGTGGAAGTGGTCCACGTGCTCTTTATTTCTACACCTACTCAAGAGTGATATCTCTTTGAGTTTTTTTTCATGTAAGTAGTATTCG
>NW_018397277.1:1184659-1184788 GCF_002168275.2 Theobroma umbraticum
AATAATAGTTTTTCTACTGCTCCTTTACTTATATGATGGAATTTGATTTAATTCTTCACGTACGAGGTGATTTAAGAATTTGCACATAAGCTTTGTAAAATGTTAGATTTTACGGGAGCATGCATGATG
>NW_018397277.1:1184888-1187265 GCF_002168275.2 Theobroma umbraticum
ATTCAAATTCAAAATTTTATCCTTTAATTGAAACTTTCAAATGAGGATAATATTTTGAAATTTTCAGAATTAATTATTCAAGATTATCATGCCATACAAAACCAATTTCCAAGCTATAATTGTACACTAAACTGTTTTCAACCTTGCAATAATAAATAGTTTAAATCAGCTTGTTTGGCCATGAAAATTTTCAAAATAATCCTCATTGAACATTTTAATAAAGATAATTTTTCTTGAATTTTTCAGAAATAATCTTCAAGAGTTTCTTGTCAATTAAAACTGAAATTCATGCCAAAATAGTGAAATGCAGAGATTTATATTTGCAGCAATTTTCTTGCTTGAAATCAGCATATTTGACCATGAAATTTTCCAGAAATAATCCTTAAATAAACATTTCAAATGAGAATTTTTATTTTGGAAATTTTCAGAATTAATTTCTAAGACTTTCTTGTCAATTAAAACAGAAAATCATGTCATAACAATGAGCTGGATTGCTTTCACTTTTTGCTCCAATTTCTTGCTTAAAATCAACCTATTTTATCATGAACATTTCATGATTTTGTTGTCCACATATCCAGCAATATATGTGTGACAATTACACATCTCAAATGGTATTTAATCCTAACATTTCATGACTTTAAAGATCATTTAAAATAACCTAAACATGATTTAAATCATGATCCAAAACAACTCTGAATTTTAATAAAAGTGAGAAAATTAAAAACACAATCTAGAAATCGATTTTTCAAAGAGTAAAGCCAAATCAAAAAGAAAAATTTCCAGAAGTTAATGATCAACATATAAACATGTTCAGACACTTAAAAGCCATGAAGGTGGCTCTCATACCAATGTTGGGATAGGCTGGCCATGCATCACAATCTAATAGAAATAAAATTACGTAACGGAACAAATAAAATATACAATACTGGCCTTACCCACCCAAAGTCATCTTCAAAGGTCTCATAATTGTCTTCAAGCATTGATACAACAAACATATGATAAAGAAAGCTGGATTCCTTATCTAAAGCCTCAAACTGTTAGGAGAGGGTTGATCATGCACCATATACAAATAAAAACTCAGCGAAAATAAAACTAACAAATTAAATTACACCTTACCCTCCTAGGATCTCTTCCATGCCAAATTGAGTACAAAATTAAATTAATAAATAAAATATGTGATCTTATCACTTTACTTAAATAACAAAGGTTGATGAATCCTTTGTTACACCACCAAAACAACCTTCAAAAAGCTCAACCACCTCAGCCCAGTTGTTGCAAACCAAAGCTGTCCAAGGAATTCTTGTGTAGCCTCAAATGGTAATCCACACCAATAAATTAGAAAATCTTTCTTTAAGGATTGAGAGTGCTATGCCTTGACAATGTGCTAGCAAAAATGAGTTTAATAAACTCATAATCCACACAAAAATTTGTGGTTGAATACACAAAAGAAATCAAGTAAATGAAAAACTATTTTTTCTTCACATAAGGGGAGGCAAGGCAAAAAGAATTTCAAATGTATCATTTTTCTAATTTTTCAACTACACTCTTATTTTTGTTTAGAGGTTATAGCAAGGAATTTATACTAGGGATTAATTTTAAACCCTAACTACAAAGTTATTATGTAATTATCAAGTAATCCAATAATTTGATTAAACAATTTAATCAAGTCTTTAAGAAGCCTAGTTAACTTAATTGTTTAATTCAATCAATTAGGCCCAAAAACTTCATTAAATGATTTAATTAATCAGGGCCAACAACTTAACTAAACAATTTTAATTAAGAACATGAGGAGCTCATAACTTCGAATTTGACTAAGTCTAACTTAATCACCCCTTCCATTTTATTTTCAACATTCATTTTAGGTGTGTGACCTATTAAGCTTCTAACATGTTGGCAATAAACTTAATACATAATTCTTAAGTTAAACTTAGAATTAGATAAATTTAAACTAGTTTAAATTTATCATTAATCAAATCAACTACATAGAGTTCATAGACCAAGATTGGAATCTAGCAATCCATCATACCCACCTAAATGTTAGAAAAGTCAAGATGGTTTGACTCAACCTTTTAGTGATCAGCCTTTTAGTACAATTCAGTCCTTCATCATATATCTTGGAGATGATAAAAGCATGGTGCAGTGTTTACTCTTATTGTCTCGATATTTGTTCTTGAACTTTGATCATCAGCTTTATAGACTTATGAAACTCCTTTCATAATCTCTAAGTTGCCTTGGCTAAGGACTTCAATATCCTAATATCAATCAAGAGCTATTAGGATATGTCCCCTGAATCACTTGGGGTGATGACTTTTATCATGACCAGTCATTTGCCTTCACATGCTTCATGCTATACCCAAAAGCATCTTGTTTTGGCATC
>NW_018397277.1:1187365-1193518 GCF_002168275.2 Theobroma umbraticum
AAAATTTTAGATCAATTCCCTGTGGGATCGATACTCTACTTGCTAATATACTATTTATTCGATATGTATACTTGCATAGTAGAATTTTAACTGACATTAAGAAGTATAAGCATTAAACAGTTAAGCTCAAGAAATCATAAAGCCATCAAGTCATCATATAAATGAACTTAATATCCTCAAGCAAGTCATTAAATAATACAGCCATTAAACACATTCAAGTATTAATTCATCAAGAAAATCATAAATAAGAATGCCACGTGTATATAGATGTTCAAGAAAGATAACATTTATGAAGTTCAAGAAAGATAAGCATAAAGATGTTCAATAAGCACATAAGCCATATTTCATTTCCAATACTATGTGTTAAAGCTCAATATACCAATTGATAGATAGAAAGTATAATCTCCCATTTGTAAAAGCACAATATCAATTATGACAGATGGAATCATTTTAAAGCTCATTATATCAATTGGTAAAGCACTAGTAAAGTCTTCCTTTATCATTAAGCGTTCCAAGGATATAAGTTCAAGGCTCAAAACATTTAAGAAAGTTATGATTAATTTAAAGCTTAGGCAAGAAGAGACAATTATAAAGCTTAATGCTAATTTTAAAGCTAGATACTAATTGAGAAAACTTAAGGCTTGATACCAATAATCCATTTTAACATTCAAGTTTAAGTAAGAAGCAATATTAGGCACAATATCAATTTTCGTGCTTAGAAAGATGTTACCGATAATGAAGAACACCAAATGTTGAATTGTCAAAAAACCTTGTTGTTGAAGATCTCAATTCCTCATGATATCCATGACAATGATTAACTCCGCCTTAAGAAATCATAAGCTCAATATAAATTGTTAAAGATCTTTAATAGATATATTATTAGGAGAGAAATCATAAGCCTAGAATAAATGAGCATTCAAATGGATATTCAATTTATTTCCTTAATACTCAAGTATTCATGAAACTAAAAGACTATGAGCATTTGAATAAATGTTCAACATATGCATCAAATATTCATATTTTCGAGAAGTATTTGCAAAGTAGTTCATAGGTATGTCTAAGGTATCATTAGTGTTCAAGCATCATTCTCAATTATCATCAAGCATTCATTATTTATGCTCAATATTAATCAGCAACACAGTATCAACCAAGCATTTCCAAGAAATTCCTTAATTCATACATAAAAAAAAGCAACTTAAGGAGCAATTAAAAACCTATCATCATTAAGCATTTTTAGCAAGTATTCTTTCAGATCATTTTCAAGCAGTCATTCATCCAAGTCATTTTGAAGCAAGCATTTCAAGATGTATTCTCCAAATTATATATGAAATTATCAATTCAATGAGAACTTTCACGAAAGGAATATCATTATCAATGAAGCATGCCCAAGGCACTTTGTACTTATTGCAATCATGTAAGAGAATATTGTGATCAAGTAAGCACTAGCATGATTACAAAAAATAAAATGGCTATCTTCATTAACCATGATTCTAATTTTCAGAAATATGTAGACATATATAAAAAAAATACAAGCATTGAATTTTAATGTGGTACAAGCTATTTCTCAATATTCTTCATAATTCATGAGTGATACTAAAGAAAATTGAAAATAAAGGACTCAACTCATGAATATATTCAAAGTGAACATTCAATCATCAATGAATACCAGTTATTAAGATTCAAGAAAGAGATATTTAATTAAAGAACATTAGGCATACATTGCTAACTAAAACTATAGGTCATATTATGTTTGACATGTTAAGTTGGATATGGTGAACTCTAAGCTAAAGTTGGATGCACACAAAACACAAAATCTTCATATCATGTACATTAAAGCTCAATGAAGACATAGTTAACATTTAAATGCATATTCAAAATAAATTTCAACTACGTCAACTCACAATATATGTCATGGTCAAACTTAGCAATTAAATTAGTATTCAAATGCATAGCTCATGTCAAGTTTTGGACTTCAAACCTTAAGGTCAAGTAAAATAAAAAATCATGTAAGCATGTGTCTTGACCAATATAATAGATGAACCAAAATTTATTTTCATGAAGTTCAACAAGCTCATAATGCTCAATTTTATTAATCAAAAAATCAATCTTGAAACAATCATTTAAGTATAATCATAAAACATATTTCAAGAATTGATTTTATAATGCATTGTAAAAAATTTTCAACATAAGCACATGAACATTTCATTTCTCAAGACATGACTTTTCAATGTAAGCACATGAGAAATAATAAAATCAAGGAGTTATGAACAATTTCTCATTTTTTAAATGTTTTCAATTAAGCACCAAAAAACTTAACAATATCAAAATGAGTAACATGTTTTGGAATAAACAAATCCAGTGTTCATGTGGATTTTCCCTTTTTTCAACAATTTTGCAATTTCAAGAACATTTACTTGCACCAAATGATCATGAGAATATTTGCAATGCAATTTTTAAAATGAGCCAAGAATCATATTTGAAAAGGAAATTCATGGAAGCAAATATTACAAAGGACAACAAATGACGTAACAAAACATTTTGGAGCTCAAAATCTATCCATTTTAACTTTAGAGCACTCAAGAATCAAGTACATATCCTTGAGGGGTTGACTTTTTATCATTCTAGCAGTATTTTTTTTTTTTGCATTTTGTTCTCCAATAGTTGATTAGCTATGCTTAGGAGTCAACTATGCTTGACCCTTGCGCATTAAAAACCCAAAAAAAATGCAAAACATGCAATGTTCCAAGGTACAAGGTTCTCATAATATAGACTTGTGTGAGACAATTTAGAATTTCATTTCAACCATGCTTGGAACATTATTTTTGACATGTATGATCAAAGATTTTAAAAAAAAACTTATGAACTCAAATTTTGGCTTTTATTACTCATTGTTCACAAGTGCTTAAAAGTTGAAATGCTCATTTGAAGAATCATATCTTTATGTTTAAGCATGTTAATTTTCATCATGATGCATGAATATGACTTATAAAATGTATAAGCATTTTAAACAGTGTTTAAGCATAATAAACATCAAATTTCGCATTTTCAATATTTTTTCAATATATAGACAAAAATGCCCTTGAGATCATTCAAGCATTAATTTGCAATAATATCAAGTTATAACAAGATTTTCAACATAAGGCACACTTGTTCAGTTTTATATCATTGAAATCATTGTAACCTCAAGCATTACAAGAAGATTTGTACTTGGCTTAAAATATCATTAATGTCAAATTATTATACTCATGATTATGCTCAAGAAAACTCTTTCAATATATTTCATAAATCATGAGAGAAATATAAAGCAAAATGGGATTTATGCAATTCATGTATCAAATCAATTTTGCTCAACCATGTTATATCATCAAAAACAATAGATCAATTTCAATCGAAGAGAATAAAAAGATTTTGCAAGAAAATCAATTGATAAAGATTTAATCTTTCTTTACAAACTTTTCTACTTGAAACATTCAAGATTAGGCATATGGTTTGTGAAAAATCATGAGCTCAATATCACTCAATTTTGTTCAATTATGCTTTAAATGATTTATAAAATGTGTAATGAGCATAATGAATCGTGTTTATGTATGTCAAGGGTCATCTGCAAATATCTCAGAATCTTGTTTCAAAAATGCCCTTATGACAATTCCAGCTTGCAAGTGAGTGTGCACATCCAATAAGAACAAGTCATAAGTATTTTCATTATAAGACAGACTTGTTCAATTCATAAATCATTCTAAACTTAAAGGATGGCTACATTTTTCTCAGATAAGCTCATTTTGCTTTAAAAGTAATATTTATAGTCAAAATTTTCAAGCTCATTATCAATCATCTTGAACTATTCAAGCAAGTTCTATAATTTTAATCAAGATTGTTCAAATGGTCAACTTATGTTAGGCACAAGGAAATCAAGGATAATTTTTTTTTAAACTCAATAATTCTTGTTTTAGGCTACTTGAATAGTTATGAAGGTAAGTCATCAAGTATGCTCATATTTCTATCACATTATCCAACCTTTTATGTTTCAAAATTATGCTCAAAAATCATTTTTCCTCAAAGAAAAAGTATGGAAACAATTTCACAAAACATGAAGAAATTTTATAAAAATAATTTTCCATTATCAAGCAATCTTAATAAAACAATTTTCTAATAAAAAGAATGATGATATGTACAAGATCAAATATAAGGACATACTCAATCTTGAGATTCATACTTCCTTGCAACTTATAACATGTATTGTATCAAATCAACTTGCATACCTAAGATTTATCAATAAATATCATATATTTATGCACTTAATATTCAAGTAAGAATAGGCAACCAAAGTTTTCAATTAAGAAAAGTAAACAATTTTACAAACCAAGCTAAATCAATGAAACATTCAATAAATAAGCAATAAAAAATCTCATTTAAACAAACAGAAGGCTTTTAGCATAGAGATCACCCATTTTCCTTTATGTATGACTATAGAGCATTCATTCTTCAAGAATTGTTCCCCTTTGCTCTAGCACACCTACAATAGATATTTTTCATTTGATTTTTGGCATCCAAATTGCTTTGGATCCTTGAAAGTTAGTCTAGTCACACAAAGTTCCTTGTGGAATCCATACTTGTCTAAATTTATAAGGTAAACATTTTTTAATTAGACAAATGTATGAACAATAACTATAAAATGTGCAATGATTGCATTTGGTTATTTTGGAAGATGAGGAATTCCTGAATGCTTTTTGTTTCTCATTTAATAAATTATCAAATTTTCTTTTTCCACAATATCAATTTTCTTTTAGTAGGCTTTAAAATCCTTTTCCAAATTTCCATTTTCTTTTTCCTAGTCAAATTTTGTTTTCATCAAAAATTCATTTTAAACATCAACTATGGAAATAATTTTCTTATGCTTCATATTCATTTTCTCAAACTCAAATTCTAAATCCTCAAAAGTATCATGCAATTCATCAAAATCATATAAAATTAAGTTCAAAAGATGAAGAAATTGCCTTTATCTTTTCAAGAGCCATCAGACATAATTCAATTTGATTTAAGGATTCATCTTCACTTGATTCCTTGATTGCATTTACCATGTTGCTTATTGAGCACTGATTCTCACAAGAATTGTCTTCCAAATCTTTTTCTTTTTTTGTTTCTCCATATAACTCTTCTAAGTTTTCTTAAATTTCGTTGTCACTTTTGTACATATGAACACTTTATTATATTCTCTACAATCAAGTGCACAAATGAGAGTGTGCATGGCCTTAGACTTGATTGTTACTCTCTTCACTTCAGCTTCCGTCCACCTACTTATATCTTTGAGAGTTTTTTCACCATTTATCGAAATACTAATCATAGGTATGAAACGGCCATCGGTAATGGCATCCCGCATCTCATAGTCATAAGTTTTAACAAAATGGACATTCTAGTACTCCAAAATTGTGAATTGATTCCATTAAATAGAGGAGGCATATTAATAGATTGACCTTCAACATCATTAAAATTTTTAACAGCCATTAGATCTTCCCCTTAAAATGTTAAGCCTTAAAATCAAAGGTTAGGCTATGATACCACTTATTGGTCCCAAATAGCATGCTAAGGGGGGTTGAATAACATTTTTGGAATGATACAAAAATTCTTTTCAAGTTAAGAGATTATTAAGGAAATTTGAAAATGGAAGTTTAAAGCTTATTGGAGAAACGATTTAAGTGTTAAGAGTAAGAAGAAAATAAAAGAAAGTAGACAATACACAATGATTTATAGTAGTTTGGTCCCTTTAACCTACATCCACTACCTTGATCTCCTAATCAAGAATTTTCAAACCAATTCAGTAAAATCAATGGAATTCTCAAGCTTCCACCAAGCTTTTACAATGGCTTTTCGTAGGCTTAGCCACGACAATTAACAATGATTTTGCTCGAGATCAACCAAAATCCAAAACTAACGTTCTAAGGCTAGGTTAGAACCTATAACAATAACCAAGCTAACCCAAGATTGATCAACCCCTTAAAGTGCCTTGCACACTTTAAGTAAGCAAAAAATAGAGAAAAGATGAAGTACAATTGATCACTTAACTAATCTAAGATGTACAAAGTTAAGCTCAAATACTTTTTCAAAAGATAGGAGTGAAATACAAGTGTAAAGAGAAGGTTTTTGGTCTTTTAAGCT
>NW_018397277.1:1193528-1197606 GCF_002168275.2 Theobroma umbraticum
TTGGATGGCTTCTCATTGTAATTTTTGACAGTTGGAGAGGCTATAAATACTTCAAAAAGCATTTCTGGTCGTTGGAGGCAGAAACTAGCCTTTTCTGACCATTATTTTATCTTTTTCTATTTAAATTCAAATGTACAGACCATGCTTCATTAAATAGTTAAAGGTAGGCTTTAACCGATTAAGTCTTATCTGACTTGCATATTATTTCTCTATGTTAACCAATTAACGGCAGCTTTAATTGATTAGTAACTTTTTGTTTTCAAGCACCTTCAACCAATTCTTTTGGGTAGCCTCCTTTCGATCAATTAATGCTCCATTTAACTGATTAAAGCTTCTCTCCATTTAGCCCTAATTGATAAAAATGGGCTCTAACCAATTAAGAAGTCTTCAATTTTAAATCTCTTAGTTTGATGCCTTGGACGATCATCAATACTTTGAATTTGAATTTTGGTGTTTCTTAACACTTTAACTTTGACCTTTAACTAGTTAACTCCTTTTCTTTAACTGATTAAAAGGCCTATGTTTTGCATTCAGTACCCACTTACCTGATTAAACCTTGTGTTAACCAGTTAAGACCTTTCTATTTGTCCTTAGTTTAGTGCCCAGAATTGTTTTAATTGATTAAGGATTCGTGTTAATCAGTTAAGACTAATCTGTCTTTATTAAAACTCTTTCTTCTTTGCTTGCTTAACGAATTAACCCATCTTGCAACTGAACAAACATCTTGACTTGCTTTCAAATACCAAATATATTATTGAATTTAAGCTTTCTCCTGTTCACTTAAATAATATAATTAGACACCAATGAATGGGAATGTTTTGTTATCATAAAAAACACATGAAGTCAACATTCTCTCTTTTATTTGTGATGATGACAAAACACTCCTACATTAAAGGTGCAATGTCTATATTCAATATGAATGCTTCAAATCTTTAGGTATAATGAGTTGCTCCCCATTAGTTAATGCAACTAGTTTTTTTTAAAGTTTTGCAATAAAATGTTTATAACATCCACAATAGCTAAACAAGATATACAATATCCATTGTAGCTAAGCAAGATATATTGAATTTCCATAATATCTAGCACATAATAGTCAACAAAACCATAACTAAGCACCACACACATAAATTAAACATGAAGACTTATCAACCTATATTTAACTTATTCTTTTTTCTCTCCTTTTTCTGTCATCATTAAAAAAGATATTCAAGACTCATCCTTTATGAGTACATCTAGATTTTTCTTTAATCTTAAATAAGCACTCATACACCTCAGTCATACAAGCTTATAGATATAGTTCAATAACTTCAAGAGTCAAGCTTGTAACTATGTAAAAACAAATGTATGGTTGTTAAATCTTTCAAGAACATGTCAAGGATCACCCAAATAATGTTCAAGCAATTTGATCATTTTTTCATAATCAAAACTATAATAATTTTAAAGCTAAAAGGACATAGTCAATCATTCAAATGCATGTTCTAAAAGATATTTCAACTATGTCAATATATGTCATGATCAAACTTGACAATCAATTTCATATTCAAAAGCATAACTCAAGTCAAGGTTTAGACTTCAAACATTAACATCAAGCAAAATGAAACGTCATGTAAGCATGTGGCTTGGCCAAAATGATAGATGAACAAAGAATATTTGTCATGACGTTCAAAGAGTTAATCACAATTAATTTAATATGCATTGTCAAAGGATCAATCTTGAAATAATCATTTAAGCACAATCATAAAGCATACTTTGAAAGTTGTTCCTTGACCAAACATTTAAACATTTCAACTTTCATATAAAGATTTTCAATTTGAGCACAAGAACTTCCAATAAGATGAATTAATTCAAGCATTTATGAACAATTTTTTATTTTTTATTTTAACATTGTAAGCACAAGAACAATATGTATTTGCATCAAATGATCATAAGGGTGTCCATCATGCATGTATTTAAGAACTAAAAATCATCATTGAGAATATAAACATGAAAAAGTTTAGTCGAATGGATAAGAAGTAAAGCAAGAAGAGTTTTAGAACTCAAAACTTATCTATTTTTTATTCTAGAAAACTCAGGGGTTGACTACACAATCATGGGAGTCTATCCTTTGTCATTTTAGAATCCTTATTTACACTTTAATTCCCTAGAGTTGACTATCCAATGCTGGGGGGTAAACTAAGCTTGATTCTAACACCATAAAAAATAAAAAAAAGTGTAAACACTACAATTTGCTATGGTGTAATAGTTCCAAATCATGGATTATGTAGATATGGGTTGAGTTTTCAAAATAAATGTGTTTAGAACATTATTTTGAGCATGTATAGCTTAACATCTTTCAAGAAATACATATGAACTCAAATCTGACTTTTATTGCTCAATGTTCATAGGTACTAGTCGTTGTAAATTCATTCTAATATGTTCAAGCATGCTAAAATTTGATCATAATGCATGAATATGATGTATGAGGTACTTTTTAAAATGAGCCCTACAGCCAACTAAAATTGGTCAAGGCTTGGTTCCAATAATGCAATAATATCATTCATATTGAATCATTAAAGGTTTTCCTTCATCAATAAGAAATCAATTATAACGGATTATAAGTCTAATTAGATGAAGTCTATGAGATTAATATGTTTTACAATGAAATTGTAATAGGTTGAAATTATGAGATTCTTATGCATCGAAGCACAGTCTCTAAATAGTTCCTAATCATTGTATTATTAAGATAGGGTATCAATAATGCTCAAAGATCGACACATGCTATATTCTTTTCTTTTTAAGTGAGCAACTAGTCTTATAGGTTGAAGTATGGAGATACTTGGTGCTACAATGTGAGTGCTTGTCTTAAGAGAGCAAGTTCATTGAACATGACCGAACATTAGGCATGCATCTAGTTTCTCACTCTATTGTGTATGCAATGCTTCTCATGTGACATTCGTGTAAATACTTTTTAGACTTGAGACACCATGCTGTCTTAAATGTGAAGTGTTATACTTTGATTTCATCATTGCAGGTGCCTAACCAAAGATGCCAAATTAGGACACTTTTAGGTATAGCATGAAGCATGTGAAGGCAAATGAGTGGTCAAGATAGGAATCATCACCCCTAGTGAATAAGGGACATGTCCTAGCAATTCTTGGTTGACATTAGCTTGTTGAAGTCCTTGGCCAAGGCAACTTAGAGATTATGAAAAAAAGTTTCATAAGTCTTTATTAAGCTAATGATCTAACTTCAGGAATTATATGGAGATCTATGAGAATAGACACTGCACCATGCGTTTGTCATCTTTGAGATATATAATGAGGGAATGAATTACACTTAAAGACTGATCACTGAATGGTTTAGTCAAACCATCCTGACTCTTCTAAGATTTGGGTGGCCATTGCTAACATGTTGGAAGTCTAATGGGTCACACACAAAAGATGATAATTGAGATTAAATTGGGAAGGGTGATTAAGTTGGACTTGATCAATTAAAAACTTATAAGCTTTTAGACTTAATCGTTTTAATTATGGACTTAATCTATTAAGAACATATATGCTTTTAGAGTTATCAATTAATGTAATCATTATTTGATTAATAAGTTATAAGTTTTTAAGGACTTAATTAAAATTGTTTAATTAGGTTATTCTATTAATTTGTAACTACGTAAAAGTTATGTAATTAACCTAATTAGGGCTAAAATTAATCCAAGTATATAAACCTAGCTATAAGCCTAATTTCAAGTGAAGAAGAAGAAAAGAGAAAAAGAAAAAAAATCTAGCCAATTAGTGTGTGCCACCCTTGAAGAGTAGAAAAGAGAAAATCACTTTTTTTCTCAATGATTTGGCTTAAAGTTTTTTCAGAGAAAAGTTTTATGAACACTACATAGCTAGCACATCGTAAGGCTTAGTAATCCCACCTTAACATAAGGTTTCTCATAATCATCGTGTGGACTTTCATTAAAGGCTTCACAAAAACCACTTGGAAAGCTTTGGTTTGCTACAATTGAGCTAGGTGTGAGGTCAACCAAAAGGGCCATTTGTGTTGGGATAAGCCCTACAGCCAATTGGGATTGGTTAAGGCTTGATTCCAATCATGC
>NW_018397277.1:1197616-1197895 GCF_002168275.2 Theobroma umbraticum
TTCATGTTGAATGATTAGAGGTTTTTCTTCATCAATAAAAGAAACATTGTAATAGGTTATAACTCTAATTGGATGAAGTCTACAAGATTAATATGCCTTGCTACGGAACTATAATGGGTTGTAGTTATGAGATCCCTATGCATCAAAGCATAATCTCTAAATGTTCCTGGTCGATGTATCATTGAGAGTGGACATCAATGATACCTAGAGATTGGTACATTCTATGTTCCTTACTTAGGAAGTAAGCAACTGATCTCATAGGTTGAAGTGTAGAGATAC
>NW_018397277.1:1197995-1198609 GCF_002168275.2 Theobroma umbraticum
AGCTAGACACTTAGCTAAATTAAAAGAATTCCTTCACATGTGAAGCAGCACTCATGACAAGCGTTGCACGGTGCTGCTACACATGGATGCCACACCTCCCATTGCCAAGGATGCAACCATTTTATAGAAAGAGGTTGTTTGTTGGAGAAATTGGACACTCAATGATTAGGAAGGATTCTTTCTGTAGCTGATCATTGACTCCTACATGTTAGGGATACATGCCTAAAATCAAGGAGCTTGAATCCTTGATGGAATCAATTATTTTTAAATTGATTGATATTAAATCTTTAAATAAATTAAGTCTTCCTCATTTGATGAGGACTCCCCAAATTAAGGGATTGTGATTTAAATTTATCGACATCTAATTAGATTAGATAATTTTAATTAAAATGGAAAGTCAACACAAGTGGATGGCATCCTAATCCGATTAGGAAAGATTGTAGTTAAGATAAATTACTAATAAATTAGGACTTCTAATAATGATTAGAACTCTACAATTAGTAATTGGATATTACAAGATAAAAAGGTGAGAAAGGACCTTCCTAAATATTTATGATACATGATTAAGATCATGAAACCTTCTAAAATAGTTTATGATAGATACTCAAATTAGG
>NW_018397277.1:1198619-1198983 GCF_002168275.2 Theobroma umbraticum
AATTGGTTTAGGTTTCTAATTAAAAAAGTTTAATTAGAAAGAAACTACTAATAGAATTAATTGAAATATGATTTGAGCTAGCCGAAGACCTTGATATGATCAATTCCTTTACTAAGTAATGTTGAAAAATTATTTTTCAAACATTACTAAATCTTTTCAAACCTAAGCACTAAATGATTTGAACTATGATCCTTAATGGTTGAGTGACAATTTTCAAATGAAATGCAACATCATCATCATATTGAGCATGTTTCCTTTATGGGTTCATAACTACATTATGGATATTTGTTGATGGTTATGGACTATAGACCTAATATGATTGTGGATGTTTAGGTAAATGGCTATTTATGGAAATCTTTTCAAA
>NW_018397277.1:1198993-1209226 GCF_002168275.2 Theobroma umbraticum
GAACCCTACCTTATCTCTTACATTCTAGGTTTCTAAAAGTCTCTTCTCATCTAACTCCCCTCAAATGTAACTCTAGGATTTTACATTCAATAATAATTAGAAATAGGATTAGATTAGGAAAGAAATTTTGTAAATCTGAAGATGGACATCTAAGGGACCATAAAGAGCTAAACATGGATGCAAGCTAAGGCATGAAGTGCTTAATGTATGTTATCCCTTGAAATTTGACCAACTAGTTTCCTTTTATAGCTTAAGGAAACTAGAGTAGAAAAGTCCATATCAATCCTAGTATAATTGCATGTGATAGATTTAATTTTATGCAATATATTAACTGTTATGCATGCTAATCAAATGAGACCTTAATAAAATAAAAAAAATTAAAATCCCTTAATAAATATTGAGTCACATGCCGAGAATGATTAAGTTACCTTCTTCCACATAGCAAGATAACTTGGCTACTCTTTTCATTGGAGGCTTGTTAAGCACATTCTAGGCCACACTTTTACATGAGTATTTTTGAGCTATTAGTGGGTCTTACTCAACTAGTTTCATAAAATTCGGAGGCTTGGCAAATTAATTATTATGGAAACTAGATGTAAAGGCTAGACGAAACATATATGATATCTTTTGGCATTGTGTTGTCACCTAGTTGATCGAAAAGTTGTATAGAGATACATTTGGTAAGCTTAGTTACCTACCTAATCCACCTATCATGGTTTATTGAGCACACTCAAGGCCATGACTATATGGATGGGATAGTAGCCCACTAAGAGAATCCTGGTAGAGATCTTTCAATGTGATATGGAGGGTTATCATCTTGTAGAATATAGTAAGAGAACTATTTAAAGTTTTAAAACCTTGTTTTAAATTGTTTATGCATGATATTTACTTATTGCTTTATTTTATCTATTTGGAAATAATTTATGTACATGGCTAATAATTTGTCACTACGAAGAATCTTGGATTCAAATACATTCACTAGCCCAAACTTCCTTGATTAGTTTCGAAACCGCAAGCTTGTCTTGAAACAAGAGAAGAAATCTTATGTATTTGACAGTCCTATTCCATCAGTCCCTATTAGCAAGCAACTCCATAAAGACAACAATTAGTAAGTAGCATGCGTCATAAGGATAACAATTAGCAGGCAGCATGCGTAATGCTAGCTAGTATGATCCCTAAGTGCCAAAAGCGGCATAGGCACATGGATGTCCAATCCATGATTCTTCACCTTAGAGGATTGTTCAATATTGGTGGGCGTTTTGAGAGATATAAGATCTCTAACAAATTGTTTTCATGCAAGATAATAGAAGGCAATTTTGTCAGACCCCATGTACTAAAGATGACTGGGTTCATTGAGAGGCTTGGACAATTGGGACTACTGATGGATCATGAGCTTAGTGTAGACTTAGTTTTGCAGTTTCTTCATGACAGCTTCAGTTAGTTTGTGTTGAAGTTCCATATGAATTGATTAGAAGCCATTATTCTTAAACTTCTGCATATGTTGGACACAGTAGAGAGGTCCATCAAGAAGGACAAGGGAGATTTGCTTTTTGTTTCCTTTTCAAAGGCCCACAATATGTGTAAGAAAAAGAAAACCGAAAAGGGGAAGAATGTAAAGTCTCAAGCTAAGAAGGTAATTAAGCCTCAAAGAGGTGTCACAACGGGTAAAAAGATTTGCCATCAATATGACAAGCTTAGGCAATGAAGGAGAAATTGCAAGGAGTACCTATCTACTATCATCAAGAAAAATAAGCTTGTAGATGTTTCTAATTGAGGTACCATTTGTTAATAAATACTACTTTATCTTATAAAGGTATATGATACCTTATGTTGGTTCTAACATCTATGACATATTGTAAAGACTAAGGACAAAGATGAGTAGGATCTTAGCTAAGGAGGTGGCCACATAGACAGACTGCATAGAGCATTGGATGTTACATATGGATGGTTGCACTCCTATTTATATTTATATTTATGCTTTGATTTGTTGGATAATTTAATTAAATGTTTTGAAACATTTATTGCCATGTGGATTTCTAATGAAACACTTATATTTAGCACTTGGATGTTAAAGTTTTAATGTTTCTTGTATGGAATATTATTTGGAATAATTATGTTTTGTTTCATTATCCATGTTTCATATTTTTCCTTGCAATAGCATTTGATTATGCATTGCATTGTATTATTTATATGAGATGAATCTACTAAATATGATCTAAGTTGAGGTTTTACACCTTGTTCTATCAAAAAGGATCTAAAAGGTTCGATTTGATAGCATATGCGAGTGTACTTATCTCATTCACATGAAGAGGTTAGTGGAAGTGAATTCGATTATTTCGTAATACAATTATATAACATGTAGTGTGTAAACAAAAAAAATTATAAAATTTAAAGGGCAAGTGGCATAACCTAAAGTGATAAAATCATATACATATATATAAAAAAAGTCATATAAATCCTATTGGAGGCTTAAACAGGAGGATATTTAGATCATTAGCTCACCAAACTAATAAAAGGTTTAAACATTGTTAGTGTAACAATAGAGCCATACTTATAGAATCAGGTCTCATTGGATTCGAATTTAGTAAAATGACAAGATGTTATGATGTCACAGAGATGGAAGCAAATAACCATATTGAAGGGCATAAGCGAGTCTACATGAAGACACGATTGCTAGATAGATTATATCCACATATGATGAGGTAGCAGTTGGCTTTGTGCTAGTGGGAGATTGTTGGAATGAATCCTACAACCAATTAATATTATTCAAGGCTTGGTTCCAATCATGCGACGATGTCATTCATATTGAATGATTAAAGATTTTCCATCATTAATAAGACATCAATTATAATGGGTTATAAGTTTAATTGGATGAAGTCCAAGAAATTAATATATCTTGTAATGGGTTGCAATTATGAGATCTTTATACATCAAAGCATAATCTCTAAATAGTTCTCAATCATTGTATTATTGAGATAGGGCATCAACAATGCTCAAAGATATGCATATGCTATGTTCCATACTTGTGAAGTAAGCAACTAGCCTCATAAGTTGAAGTATGAGATGCTTGGAACTAGGATGTGGGTGCTTGCTTTAGAACGGCAAGTTCACTGAACATGACTTGATATAAAAAGTGCATTTGGTATCTCATTCTAGTGTCTATATAATACTTCTCATGTGATAGTCAAGTAAATACACCCTAGACTTGAGACACCAAGTTGTCTTATAATGCTTTGATTTTATCCCTATGGGTGCCTAACCAAGGATGCCAAATCAGGATGCTTTTGGATATATCATGAAACATGTGAAGGAAAATGAGTGGTCAAGATAAGAATTATCACCCCAAGTGAATAAAAGGACATATTCTAATAGTTCTTGGCTGATTTAGCTTATTAAAGTCCTTGGCCAATGTGACTTGGAGATTATGAAAAGGAGTTTCATAAGTCGTTATTGAGCTAATGATCTAACTTTAAGAATGATATGGAGATCTGTGAGAGTTGACACTGCACCATGCTCTTGTCATCTCTAGGATATACTATGAGGGCATGAATTACAGTGAAAGATTGATCACTGAAAGGTTGAGTCAAACCATCCTGAATCTTCTAACATTTGGGTGGCCATGATGCATTGCTAGATTGCAATCTTGATCCATGGAATTAAATTAATTAAGATTACAATTTAATTCCATTGTCAATATGTTGGAAGCCTAATAGGTCACACACAAAAAGTGATTATTGAGATTCAATTAGGAAAGGTGATTAAGTTAGACTTAATCAATTAAAAACTTATAAGCTTTTAGACTTAATCGATTAATTATGGACTTAATCAATTGAGAACATATATGCGTTTAGTGTTATCGATTAATGTAATCATTAATTGATTAATGAGTTACGAGTTTTAAGAACTTAATTAAAATTATTTAATTAAGTTATTGGATTAATTTGTAATTACATAAAAGTTATGTAATTAACCTAATTAGGCCTGAAATTAATCCAAGTATATAAACCTTTCTATAAGCCTAATTTAAAGTGAAAAAGGGTAAAAGAGAAAAAGAAAAGAAAAAACACTAACCAATTAACCTGTGCTGCCTTTGGTGAGTACAAAGGAGAAAATCAATGGTCTTATGCATAATTCAGCCTAAAGTTTTTTGTTTTTAGAGAAAAGTGTTATGAACACTTCTTTGCTAACACATTGTAAGGCTTAGCAATTCCACCTTAATTTAGGGTTTCTCATACTCATCGTGTGGACTATAGTTAGAGACTGCACAAGAACCTCTTAGACAACTTTGGTTTGCTACAAATGAACTTGGTGTGGGGTCAATCGAAAGGGCTATTCAAGGCTTAAGATAAAGAATTTATCTTTCTTTATCTATATGATCATATGTTTGCTGTATAAATGCTTAAAGATAATTAAAAGACCTTTGAAGATGAACTTGGGTGGGTAAGGCTAGTATTGTGTGTTTCATTGGTTTTTGTTGCATAATTTTATTTTCTATTGGATTGTGATGCATGGCTGGCATATCCCAATATTATTTAACAGCATATTACACAACATTCAAAGCATAACAAGTATTATACTAAACATTTTTTAGCACAAGCATAAAAATATTCTTGAGATCATTTAAGCATTCGATTCATTTGCAATAGGATCAAGATATAATAGCACTTTCAACACAAGGTACACTTGTCCAAGTTTTATATCATTGAAATCATTGTAACCTCAAGAATGTCAAGCATTGTAAGAAGATTTATTCATTTGCTTAACAAAGATGCCATCAATGTCAAATTATAGTACTTAAGATCATGCTTAAGAAAATAATTTTCTTCTATGTTCACAAAGCATGAGAGAATTACAACCAAGAAAAACAAATTTGTGCATATATCAAATTAATTTTGCTCAATCAATCTATATTATAAGAAATAATAAGTTAATTTTCAATCAAGGAAAACAAATAGATTTTTCCAAGAAATCATTTGATAAAAGATTTAATCTTTTTACCAAAATTGTACACTTACAATTGCCTTTGAACGAGAGCAAGCACAACCCTCACAAATGGTTTTTATCAAGCTCAACCATAAACCCTCTCTAATTTTTCAAGACTAAGTTAGAACATTTACAAATGTGTTCGAGAAATAGCAAGAGTGCCTATATAAGGTAGATTTTGCTAACTAAGTACTAAGGTGGAAGAATGCCTCAATGATGGGTACAAAGATTGGAGTGAAAGCACAAATGAAATTTCATCTAAAGAACGCTTGGTTTTGCTTGGTTTCTCTCTTTTCTTTTTAAGACTTTCATTCTCAAGAGTTTTGTCTTTTTCTCATTTTTTCACTCTTTGAAATGCTTCCTAATGGTCCTATTAATAGTTGAAAAGTATTGGAGCCATTAAAGATTATTCAAGCAAGAAACTAGCCACTTTCCATTTAAAATTCATGTCTAATGGTCACTTGAAGTCATGCATGAAAGTTCTCTAGTTGATCTATCTCCAAAAAGCTTTGTTGACGACTCCTCAAGATATGACTCTATGTATATGATGCATAAGAAAAGTGAATCTTTTGAAAAATTCAAAGAATTCAAAGCCAAAGTTGAAAAACAAGTAGGCAAGTCATTGAAACAACTTCAATTTGATTAAGGTGGTGAGTATTTATCAGATGAATTTCAGCAATATCTCACTAACAATGGGATAATTTCTAATTTGTTAGCACTGAAAATGCCTCAACATAGTGGTGTTGTTGAAAGAAGAAATAAGATTCTTTTAGAAATGGTTAGATCAATGATGTCCTATGCTAACCTTTTAATCTCATTCTAGGGATATTTCATGCAAACTACTGCATACTTACTCAACTTTACGCCATCTAAGGTAGTGCCTAAGTCTCCAAGGGAGCTGTGGACATGGTGTAAATCATCTTTACATCATTTGTGAACTTGAGGGTGTCTAGCACATGTTTTAAAGACTAGGCTCACATAGATGGAACCAAAGATTGAGGTATGCTTGTTTGTAAGGTATCCTAAGGGTACAAGAGTTATTGCTTTTATAGTCCTAAATATAAGAAAGTATAAGTTAGTGTGAATGCCATTTTCTTAAAGGAAGAGTTTGTGAGAAGTAATGAACATAGAAGTAAGTTAGTCTTCGAAGAATTGTCATAAAGCAATCAAATTCAAGACTTAAATTATATACACAACCAAAACATCAAATAGTAGTGCCTTGATATTGTGGGAAGGTTGTTAGACAACCAGATAGATACACAAATTTGGAAAAGAATATGATTACACTATCAGATGAAAATGAATCTAACTCCATTACCTATAAAGAGGCCATTGATGATGTCGATGTTGAGCAATAGGATAAGGTAATAAAATTTAGTTAGACTCTATGGATTCCAACAAAGTCTAGACTCTTGTAGATCCACTTGAAAGGATAAAACCCATGGGGTGTAAATGGATATGCAAGAGGGAAAAAGAAAGTGATGGGAAGGTAAAGACCTTTCAAGCTAGAATAGTGGCCAAGGTTTCCTTTTTAATTTCTCCTAGTAAATGATTTGTAAGTGAGCTTTCTATGTTATTGAATCTTTACATGATTTGAGTTTCAAATGCATTTATGGAAATGTTGAAACTAAGTTATTGTCATTAAAAGGATTTATGTGATTATCATGTGTTTTTGCAAAGTATGGTTTATTGCAAAAACTCTTCCCCTTGACTTGTCCCCTTCCTTGTATCCATTCACAGAGTTTTTATGACTTACTCATTACTATTCCTTTTTTTTTTATAGATTAGTAACTTGCTTGACTAGGCAATTTATGGAGTAGTAGCGCAACTTGTTCGTGGTAGGTGTGTCGAGTCTAGTTTTTGAACTATTATGTTCATAATGAACTAGTTGTGTAAATAAATGTTGATTTACTCATACTTGCTTATGCTTCTATATATTGTGTTAAGCCTTGGATATGGGTGTATGCGAATGATAAGACCATGGTGGATGAACCATAGCAATACAGGCATGGGATGAGTGCCGAACCATAGTTGCTATGACATTCTGAGTATTTATATGAAATGTGATAAAAACCACACTTTAGATTGAGAAGTTCCATAATGTGGTGGACTTGACAAATTATTTACATATCCTTAATTGTGAATGAAAAGGTATTTGAATGCAATAGATGACTAGCCCATGCATTATTGGTTAAGTTTGCCAAGGCTTAGTATGCTATACCCACGTAAGTCCGTTTGCTGATCACGAGCTCGTCTAAAAATGGGATGTGACATCAACTATTCATTAAGAATGGCAACAACAAGGGTTGACCTTACACCTATAAGATCCCTAAATCAATATCTTTCTCACCATGATATTATCCACAAGGTACTTACCTTATCTTAGACCTAGTAAGGACAACATTGTCCTTTATCAACCATTTCAACTTATTGATTCACCAGAAACCTCTAATGTCACCCTTTGACATAAAAGAACCAAATATCCCACTTTCAATCGTTCAACTTCCATACATAAATCAAGGCAAACTTCCCACTTTCAATCATTCAACTTCCATACATAAATCAAGGCAAACTATACTTACAACCTAGGTTCCCTCGAACCATAACACAAGTGAGTTCAAAGAACATCTTATCCCAAATATCAAACATGAGATTACCCTTTAAGGTATCAAACTTTCCTCAGTAGAACATACATTTTTATGGCTCTAACTTAAGATATATATACAAAACGTACCTAGGACACATAATCAAAACCATGCAACAACATGTAAACAAAACATGCTAGGAGCATGTGGTCCATCATGATAGTGATATAAAACATGTTTAAGGCATGTTCCCCATTCTGATTATTATAATCACACGATGCTAAAAGGCATGTGAATCATCTGACATTGTCCATCGAATCTTATCCTTTTATATGGAAAACTTATGCAAAAGTTGCCCTTGTATTCATCAATCTTATAAGATCAACAACGTGAGTTGCAATACACGTCCATATCTAATGGTGCCATTAAGTAACATATGTATTTCCATTCTAACTCCAAGTGTCTTACTTAGGTGTACTTGTAGCGATCTTATCCTCGGTTGTTACCGGTGTTCGAGACTTGTGAGTGAACTCACCAAATCTTGAACAAACCTTAGTTGAGATTTCGAATAATCAAATCAAAACATTGTTTTACGTATATAAATCGACTAGTAATAGTGATACTATCGTTTACTTAAACCAAATAAACATTTGTAATTAATATGTCACTGCTAGATGACAATATCCAATTTCGATAAACTCTCAACAAATTCAACATCACCCTTAATATTCATTACACAACCTCTAAGTTCTAGCAATACATTTTCGATAAACTAATAAGTTTTAGCAATCCAAATTTTTTACACAACACGACCCCTATGCAGCGGAGAGACTCGGAGTGGAAGTCTAAAAGATGCCATTACCTATGTCGCAGCGAATCAAAATATGCTAGGGCAACACACTTGAGCTGATCACTTCTCTGCAAAAGGAAGATAAAGGGGGTGAGTCTCACAGACTCGGTGATCATCGGCTTTGTGAGTAGGGCATAAATGGGAAACAAGCTAAGGATAAAAGATTTGAATATTAAAAATATAAGAATATATGTAAACAATTTAACTCAAAAAGTAGATTTATGCCTTTATGTAAAACCGAGAATTTTAATACAAGATAATTGTTTAAATCAAGTGTTGGAACCAATACACCGTCAAAATCATTTAACAACTTTACTTAAAGGAAATCAGTATAACCACACATGCTCCCATAAAACCAAACATTACTAGAACTTATACATAAGTTCATAAATCATCTCGTCCTCGAGGAATTTAAATACAAAATCACTATATAAACAACAGAACTACGGAACAACTTAAAATTCTCACCATGCGAAACAATTCATGTTTAAAAACCTAAAGAGATATCACTTTTGAGTAGGTAATCGCAATAATCAAATCGTGGACCCGCTTCCACATAATAACATCTAGGAGCTCTGCTCCACCGGATTCCCACAGCCATTGCAGTCTCAACGATGTTGGCTGATATCGGAGAAATCAAGTGGTCGCAACCATGTATAACAACTTGTCTAGCCACATATATACATCAGAGACCATGGCCCCAACCACGTCTAGCAGCCCGTCGGTGACCCAAAGGTTCTTTACCTAGAGCTCACTTGTGCACAAGCGTCACACTACCTCAATGTGACATTTGGCCTACTCTTGAATCCCTCAGTTTGACAAAATCATTTAAAAGCAAATTGGGTTCTCAAAAGCTCATTTTAAAACTATTTCCAAAAAAAAATACCATTCATGGTAATATCATAAACTCGTTGGTAAGACTTATAATAGAAAGCCTTTGCATGAAGTTTAAATATCAAATCAGCATGGTGAATATATGTAACTTGTTCATGAATGCACTTCACATAAACCAATAAGGTATTTTTTGACATAAATTGTAGTAAAAAGTTGTTTCTCGATTTCTAAAACTCTTTACATATGTAGTTAATATATACATATATACAAAGCCTTCCTCAAAACATGGCATTCGCAAGCTTAATATTATACCAACTTATGCTGTCCACAAATTCAATATAACTTGATTGCAAATCCATTTAACAATCGCCTACCAAGGCTAACAACACATGCTATCCACAAATTGCATTTAAAGCAAACCAGCATGTTTATTAATTGTATTTTGTTATGTATATATATAGTATGAAAATTTTGAAATACACACCCCCTGCTCATCTTACAATAGTGGGACATTATGTCGCTATTGATTTGGGTGAGTATCTTGCTAATTCTACTTGCCGGTCATCCATTACCTCCTTTGGCACACCACCACAGCAACTTTCCTTTCTCACATACTCCCTAGCAACAATTCAAACCCAACACACTTTATTGTACTCACATACGGGTAACACATCAATCAACAAATTCTTAAGCTAATTCATAGTTTTCATAAACCTTATTGACAATCATTTAACATACAATCCATATACTTCAACGAACCAAAGCAAACACAACACAATGTAGTCAACTTGCATGGTTACCTATCAGTTTTAGCTTGAATTCCATATATAGTTTACAATTCCCTCACATGTTTGGTCACCATTGCTGCCACAAACATGGACAATTAATAGACATCTTATTTCTTCTTTCCACTTGTGATTTCAAGACTAAAACACTTACCCATTGCTTATCTAGCTCAAAATCATCATGCATTCCAAGATC
>NW_018397277.1:1209326-1214580 GCF_002168275.2 Theobroma umbraticum
TTGAACATCGAGAACTCCTCCTCCTCCTTGTTCTAGTACAGCCTCAACTTCGAGATACAAAAACTAGTAATCGCTCATCAATCTCTCTGGGCACATCAGGCTCACTCGTAGCCCTCAAAGATGCTCAAATCTGAGGTGGCATCTCAAACTTAAACATCAGCCATTAATTCTCATTATTTAGTCATCTACCTCTAATCTGTGCTACAGTCACTAACTATAAGCAAGACTCTACGTTGACCCCACTATTCCACTACCTGACATGGAAAATCCTAAAACTAGACTAAACCTAGGGCCTTGATACCAAAATTGTAACGACCTTCTCCTTGTTCGTTACTGACATTTGAGACTTGCGAGTGAACTCGCCAAATCTCGAACAAGCCTTATTTGAGATTCCGAATAATCAAATCAAAACATTCTTTTACATATATAAATCGACTAGTAAAAGTGATACTGTCATTTACTTAAACCAAATAAACATTTGTAATTAATACGTCACTGCCAGATGACAATATCTTTCGATAAACTTTTAAGAAATTCAACATCACACTTAATATTCATTGGATGTCTCTAAGTTCTAGCAATACATTTCTAATAAACTAATAAGTTTTAAAAATCCAACTGTTTTATACAACATGACCCCTATGCAGCGAAGCGACTTGGAGTGAAAGTCTAAGATATGCCATTACCTATGTTGTAGTGAAGCAAAATATGTCAAGGCAATACACTTGAGTTGATCACTTATCTATAAAAAAAAGATAAAGGGGGTGAATCCTATAGACTCAACGATCATCAGCTCCGTGAGTAAGGTGTAAATGGGAAACAAGCTAAGGACAGAAGATTTGAATATTAAAAATATAAGAATATATGTAAACAATTTAACTCAAAAGGGAGATTTATGCCTTACATGTAAAACCAAGAATTTTAATACAAGATAATAGTTTAAATCAATTATCGAAACAAATACAAGTAAACATTGCCACAGTCAAAATCATTTAACAACTTTACTTAAAGAAAATCTGTATAATCATGCATGCTCTTGTAAAACCAAACATTATTACAACTTATACACAAGTTCATAAATCATCTCGTCCTCGATGAATTTAAATACAAAATCACGATATAAACAATGGAGTTACGGAACAACTTGTAATTCTCACCCTGTGAAAGAATTCGTGTTTGAAAACCCAAAGAGATGTCACTCTCGAGTAGCTAATCGTAGTAATCAACTCGTATACCCGCTTCCATGTAATAACATCTAGGAGCTCTGCTCCACGAGATTTCTATAGCCATGGCAGTCTCAACGATGTTGGCCAATAGCGGAGAAATCAAGTGGTCGCAACCACGTATAACAACTTGTGGCCTAGCCACGTGTATACATCATAAACCGTGGCTCCAGCCATGTCTAACGGCTTGTTGGTGACCCAAAGGTTCTCTATCTAGAGCTCACTTGTACACAAGGGTCACACTATTTTGATGTGGCATTCAACTTTCTCTGGAATCTCCTGGTTTGACAAAACCATTTAAAAGCAAATTGGGTTCTCAAAAGCTCATTTTAAAACTCGTTCCAAAAAAAAATAACATTCATGGTAACATGATAAACTCGTTGATAAGACTTATAATAGAAAGCCTTTGTATGAAGTTCAAATATCAAATCAACATGGTGAACATATGTAATTTGTTCATGAATACATATCACACAAGCTAATAAGGCATCTTTTGACATAAATCGTGGTAAAAAGCTTGTTTCCTGATTTCTAAAACTATTTATGTATGTAGTTAATATATACATATATACAAAACCTTTCTCAAAACATGGCATTCACAAGCCTAACATTCTACCAACTCATGCTATCCACAAATTCAATATAACTTGATTGCAAATCCATTTAAAAATCGCCTACCAATGCTAACAACACATGTTGTCCACAAATTGCATTTAAAGCAAACTATCACTTTCATTAATCATATATTGATATCTATATATAGTATGAAAATTTTGAAATAGACATCCCCTACTCACCTTACAATAGTGGGAGTTGCTATTGATTTGGATGCGTATCTAGCTAATTTATTTGCCGATCATCCATTACCTCTTCTGGCACGCCACCATAACAGCTTTCCTTTCTCACGCACTTCGTAGCAATAATTCAAACCCACTACACTTAATTGTACTCACATACGGGCAGCACATCAATCAACAAATTCTTAATCTAATTTCATAGTTTTCATCAGCATTATTCTCAATCATTTAACATACAATCCATCTACTTCAACTAACCAAAGCCAACGCAACACAGTGTAGTAAATTTGCATGCTTACCTTTCAGTTTTAGCTTGAATTCTACATATAGTTCACAATTCCCTCACATCCTTGGTCACCATTGCTACCACAAACATAAACAATTAATACACATCTCATTTCCCCTTCCTACTTGTGATTTCAAGACTAAAACACTTACCTATTGCTTTTTTAGCTCAAAATCATTATGCATTCCAAGATCCACCTACATGCGTGCATCTAGTTCTTGAATCCTTGAAGATTCTTGCTACCACAAACAAAATCCCAAATTATAATTCAAAAAGCATGCATTCAAACAAAATGATAATTCTTACCTTCCTTACCATGGAATCTCTAAACCGAACCACTAAGGTCTCTTTAAACTCCAACAATGGCATGTGAGAGGAAAACTTCTCAGTTTTTCTCTAATTCCTCTAAAACCAAACCTTCCTTTCTCTTTTCTTCTTTCTCCTTTCTTCCTTTCTTCTTTCTTCCTTCCTCTTTTCTTCCTTTCTCCTTCCTTCCTTCCTTTTTTTTGCTTCCAAGCCAATTCTCTCTTTTCTCTTTTTTTCTCTTTTTTTCTCTCAAGGTGCGGTCTTCTTTCCCAAGCTTTTTCCTCACCTTTCGTTTCCTTTCTTTATTTATTGCTTAACTCCCATTGGACCAACTCATTCCCCACTCACATTTCACGCACCAATTTCTTTCCATGTGTATTGACCCAAAATCTATCCTCATTATCTTCTCCATCTACCACGTCACTCTCTCATTCTTTCTTTCCTCATTTTTTTATTCCATGCACCACCTTATTCCTCCAATCACATTTCATGCACAAGCTTCACTTTAAATTTTATTTCATCATTCATTAATCTGTTTAAGTTGCATGCATCCACATTTTTCTTTCCTCATTTGGCCACCTAATGCATCAATCTCATTACATGCAAATAAACTTAGTCTTATTCTTCCTTTTACTTCACATGGTGGGGTCTCACATGTTTCTCACTAACTTTCTCTTTTTTGTATGCTATAATTTGCATGTAATAGTGAATTCACATGCACATATCATTGTTCCACATAATCTAGCTTTCCTTGATTTATTAATTCCATTTACCTTCAAATATTGAAATTGCACATAAGTCCTCAACTTTTCCCTTATTTTTGATTTGACCCTCTAACTTTTCACCTTTTACAATTTGGTCCTTTCAACATTTCTACAATTCCAATTTTCTTCTATCTTTCTTTCTTTTCCTTTGTACAAATAAAATATAAAATTTGCACATCATCAAGGTGTCATCATAATATTTAAATATATACTTACTCGCTATTGCTCTATTTAATAAAGACATGCGAGCCCCATTAACATTGTTTTTTCTTCAAATTTCTTGCTTACTTATTCTCCCCTACTTAGATTAGTCATATAGCCCTCCTTCATGACTAATTCCAACAGCAGATAAAATATCAATATTTTAATTTTTTTTATTGATAAAATATTTTTTATTTTAAAATCTTCCATATATCTCCTCGAGTCTCAAATTGTCTCACTTTACCCTAGTTCACTTCAAAATTACCTTTTAACTTAGTAATTTATCCTCGATAAAAGTATTAGTATTTAATTATTATTTTCTCACGTGTGAAATATTTTATTTTAAAATATTTCTTTCACCCATCACCGCTCTTTAGCAATTAAATTTATGTCAATTGACCCTTCGTCTTATCAATAAGGTCTTATTGGCTTCTATACAAGAGCACGAGATGCTACAGTATCGAATATCACATTAATTCATAGACATACTAGAAATAAGCTGGGCAAGTTTTTTAGGTAATCTGTCTTAAAAACTATATTCTATTTCAAATATATTTATATATATGGTCATGATCGATGCATGTTCAAAATGAATCGATAGAAATTTTTCAAAACCAAATGAATCGTTACATGGCCCAAATGTATCAATAAATTTCATAGCCTTCATAAAAATAAAAGGGGCAAAATTGTATTTTCACACTCAAAACTATAAATACCTCACATTCTTCAAGTTTTCAACCTTTACCCATCTTTTAAGGTATTTCTCTCAACTTCAGCTTTCGTATTTCTCTCAACTTAAGCTTTCTTAACCTATTTTTTATGCAAATCTTCATCTTTAATCATTAAAAAGCTTGTTTTTGAATTTAAACAATAAAAATGACATTTTAATGCTTCAAGAAACTCTAAATGTTGATTTTTACTTTTTAAAAAAATATGATTTTATGGCCTGTATTTTCTGTTTGTGATTAAAACTTAAAGACTTTGTGATTTTCTTAAGCTTCTAAGCACACCTAAGGTAAGGATGAAAGATTTATGAGTTTTTAAGTATGGATTTGAGTTAGAAAATTATTTTAGCTAAAAGCCCATAAATTTGGAAAATGCCTAGGATGATTATTTTGAGATTTCCATTTTAGGAAATGATTGCAATGAATGTTGTGTGATAGAAACACTTGAAAACTCCACAGGTTTCTCTAAAACGGACTTATGATTAAAGCTAAGATTCGAATCTCCAACTAGGTAAGTAGATACACCACTTTCGAATTATTTTGATATGTAAAGCTAGCATGATTTCTATGAAAAGGATTATTTATGTATGTTGAAATGATATCTCTAAAATAGTTTATAAAAGGATTTGACTTTCAAGAATGAAAATGATTTTCTAAAAAAATAAGTTGTTAATGATTGTGATATGTTTGACACAATGGTTTTCAAAATGTTTATGAATTTACTATATATGTAAATATTCTACAATGTATTAGTTTTCAATAAAGGGGGACAAGCACCTTATATTTAAAGTTCACTTGATTACTCTAGTTTGCAGACTGGTCAAAGTATGAGATACTGTATGCTTATTTATAAATGCTATAATGTGCATGTTTGGTATGATAAATACTATGAGATTGTGTATATGATGTAAATTTCATGTACCGTATGAGATGATTAAGCATACATGATGAA
>NW_018397277.1:1214902-1215135 GCF_002168275.2 Theobroma umbraticum
CTAGGCAGCGAAGCGACTCGAAGTGGAAGTATAAGAGATGCCATAACCTAGATTTCAGTCGATCTCGAAGTGCTGTACAATGCACTTGAACTGATTATCTATCTGCAAAAAGAACTAAAGAGGGTGAGTCTCACAGACTCTGTATCATTAACTCCGTGAGTAGGGCGTAGATGGGAAACAAGCTAAAGGTAAAAGATTTAAATATTATAAATATAAGAATATATGTAAACAAT
>NW_018397277.1:1215145-1215233 GCF_002168275.2 Theobroma umbraticum
AGGGAGGTTTGTGCCTTATATGAAATTAAGTAAGTTTATACTAAATAATCATTTAAATCAAATATCAACCCAAGTCATGGAAAGATTC
>NW_018397277.1:1215333-1219761 GCF_002168275.2 Theobroma umbraticum
TAGACCTAGTAATGCTAGTTTGCTTGGTTGGAAGGAATTTGATAAAGCCTTTATGGATAGATTTATGCCTAGTAGTGTGCGAGTGACTAAGGCTAGGGAGTTTGAGGCTTTGAAGTAGACAGTCGGTATGACGGTATCTGAGTATGATGTGTAGTTTACGCAATTGTCTAGATACGCTCCATATCTTGTGTCTTCTGAAGAAATGAGAGTGAATTGGTTTGTGGCTGGATTGACTGAGTACCTATTTATAGCTATTGCTCTGTAGTGGTTTGATTCATATTTCGATGTAGTGGATTGTGCTTAATGAATAGAGGGTTGTAGTATGGAGGCTAGAACACTTCGTGAAAGTACTAAAAGGAGTAAGATTGAAGAGTAAACTAGTTAAAGAAATACTAATCAAGGAACAACCTTTGGATGGTCAAGTCAGCTTGGTAGAAGGGATATTGCTTAGAACAAAGGGCGAGTGTCAACTGGGTCTTAAAGGTTGAGGAGAAACCCCTAGTTTAGTAGTCTATTTCATCGTGAAAATTTTTCTGAAACAAGTAATCATCGAGGTTCAGGTAATGAAATGACTAGCCTTAATAGTCGATAGATGGGCCAGAGGAGTCCTTATTGTGGATGTTGTGGTACTATGCATGTGAGGCCATGTGCTCAATTGTATGATGTATGTTTTAATTATGGTCAAGTAGGGCATAACCAAAAAGACTACCCCTATGGTAGGAGATAGCAAGGAACTGGTCGTCGGTTTGTTCAACCAACATCCGTAGTGGCATTTGCAGTTTCACCTCCAGCTACGCAAGGTCAACTTGATAAAAGCAAAGGAATAGCTTCTACCCCTCGATCTTGACCCACTAAGTCAGCACCACAAGGTACCTCCGAAAGAGGATAAGCGAGAGTTTTTACTATAGGTCTGCAAGATGCACCTGCTTCTAATGATGTGGTGACAAGTATTCTTTTAATTTGTGGTTTCGAAGCATTGGTATTATTTGTAAAGAAAAATAATGGTAGTTTGAGGTTATGTGTGGAATATCGAAAGTTGAATAGTGTGTCTATCAAGACTAAATACCCAATTCCTAAGATCGATGATTTATTCGATCAACTGCAGAGAGCGTGATGTTTTTCGAAAATTGATTTACGCTCTGGGTATCATTAGTTAAGAATTTGAGAAGAGGATATACCAAAGACCACATTCTGTACGAGGTATGGGCATTTTGAGTTTTTGGTAATTTCTTTAGGTTTAACTAACGCTACCGCTGCTTTTATGGATATAATGAATAGATTATTTCAAGCCTATTTGGATAGATTTGTGGTGGTGTTTATGGATGATATCCTGGTGCATTCTTGAAGCCTTGAAGAACATGCACAACATTTACGAATGGTGTTGCAGACACTTCAAAAATGAATTGCATGCAAAGTTCTCTAAATGCGCTTTTTGGTTAGAGAGCATTAGCTTTCTTCGACATGTTATATCGAAGGAAGGGATTAATATGGATCTGTAAAAGATTGCATGAATCAAACTTGGCTAAGATCAAGTACGGTTATTGAGGTTTGAAGTTTTCTTAGATCGGCTAGGTATTATTGTCGATTTGTATAGGATTTCTCAAAAATCATAGCGCCATTGACGAAGTTGACGCAAAAGGGAGCTAAGTTTGATTGGATTGGTGAATGTGAAGATAGTTTCTTAAGATTAAAAGAGTGTTTGGTTTGGCACTAGTCTTAAGTTTACCGAATGGTCCAGGGGGTTATATTGTGTATTGTGATGCATCAAGAGGTGGATTGGGATGTGTGTTGATGTAAAATGGTAGAGTTATCGTGTACCCCTCAAGGCAACTCAAAAGGAACAAGCAAAACTATCCTATTCATGACTTGCAAATGGCAGCGATAGTATTCACGTTAAAGATTTGGCGTTATTATTTATATGGAGAAAGCTTTGAAATATATACTGATCACAAGAGTTTAAAGTATATATTTCAACAACGTGACATCAATTTAAGGCAATGTCGATAGATGGAATTGCTCAAAAATTATGATTGTACCATTCAATATCGACCTGGTAAGGCGAATGTGGTGGTTGATGCCTTAAGTCAAAAATCTAAGGGGAGTTTGTCACATTTTCCTGGCGAACGAAAAAGTATAGTGCATGGATGGCAAAGCTTAAGCAGTATGGGGATCAAGATCGATATTGGTGGGCCTAGTGCCTTTATTGCTCATTTCTAAGTACGACCAATGATCTTAGACTGAATTTGCAATGCTTAGGATCAAGATGAATTCATGATGAAAATCTTGGGATTTGTAAAGCGAGATCAAAAAATTGTGTTTGAAGATGATGGATTGTTGAAGTATGAATCCCGAATGTATGTGCCAGATCGAGATAATTTGTAAGAAGAGATTTAAAAGGAGGCTCACATCATTGCCTACACTGTACATGCAAAAGCCACCAAGATGTATCATGATTTGAAAATGGTTTATTGGTGGCCAGGCATGAAGAAAGATGTAGCTAAATATGTAGCCTAGTGCCTAACTTGCCAACAAGTTAAGGCTGAACATGGAAAACCCCCAGGTTTGCTACAACTCATGCAGATTCTTGACTGGAAATGGGAACATGTGGCTATGGATTTCATGACTGGATTGCCTCGTGTCAAAGAGGGGTACGATTCGATTTGGGTAAATAGTGGATCGGCTGACTAAATTTGCTCACTTCAAAACGGTAAAGACTAGCTATGGGTCAGCTAAATATGCCATAGTTTACATTGATTGTATTGTCCAACTGCATGGAGTTCTCATGACCATAGTATTTGATCGAGAGCCATAGTTTACTAATAAGTTTTGGAGAAGTTTACATGAAGCTTTAGGCACTCATTTAGACTTCAGTACTACATATCATCTTTAAACGGATGGTCAGTCAGAGCGTGTGATACAAACCCTTGAAGACCTGTTCAGGTCAATAGAGTCAGATTTGGGAACCACGTGGAATCAACAATTATCTTTGGCAAAATTCGCATATAACAATAGCTATTAAGCTAGTATTGGAATGGCTCCTTTTGAAGCATTATACGGGCGAAAGTGCATATCACCCATTGGATGGTTTAAAGTGGGAGAAAGGAAATTATTAGGCCCCGATTTGGTGCAACAAGCAATTTATGTAGTGAGTTTTGTGAGTGAATGTCTAAAAGTTGCATAGAGTAGATAGAAATTTTATGTAGATAATAGACGTTGTCTTTTAGAGTTTCAGGTGGGAGATTTGTATTTTTGAAGGTACCTCCACTGAACGAAGTACAGGATTTGGAAAGAAAGGGATGTTGAGTCCGAGATATATTGGGCCTTTTGAGATTTTGGAATGAATTGGGTTAACAGGATGTTGACTAGCTTTACCGATGGAGGTAGCTCATGTGAATCCCACTTTTCATGTGTCTATGTTGAAAAAGTATGTTAAGGACCCGACAAATGTTATATGTTATGATTTGGTTCCTCTGGATGAAATGTTAACTTTTAAAGAACAACCAGTAGCAATACTGGATAGACAAGTGAAGCAACTGTGCTTTAAAAAAGTTACCTCGGTAAAGGTCTTGTGGTAAAACTGCTCAGTGGAAAAGGCAACCTGGGAACCCAAAGAGGAAATGAGGAAGGAATATCCACAACTTTTTCAAGACTAAGGAATGCTTTTCCAACCCACTCCATTTAAATTTGAGGACGAATTTTTTTTAAATGGGGTAGATTGTAACACTCCGTACTCTTCTATAAAAGCCAATAAGGCCTTATCGGTAAGACGAAAGGTCAATTGACATAAATTTAAGTGCCAAAGAGTGGTGATGGGTGAAAAAAATATTTTAAAATAAAATATTTCACACGTGAAAAAATAATAATTAAATAATAATACTTTTATTGAGAATGAATTAGAGAGTTAAAGGCGAATTGAAAGTGAACCGAGGTAAAGTGAGACACTATGGGACCAGAGGAGACAAATGGAGGATTTTGGACTAAAATAATATTAAAATATTGACATTTTATATATTGTTGGAATTAGTCATGAAGGAGGACTATATGACTAATCTAAGTGGAGGATAAGAATTAAGAAAGAATTTTGAAGAAAAAACAACATTAGTGGGGCCCGTGTGTCTTTATTAAATAGAGCAAGAGTGGGTAAACATACATTTAAATATTATGTGACACCTTATGAGGTGCAAATTTTATATTTTATTTGTATATGGGTAAAGAAAGAAAGATAGAAGAAACTGGAGTTGAAGAAATGCTGGAAAGACCAGATTGTAAAGGATGAAAAGCTAGAGGGTCAAATGGTAAACAAGTAAAATGTTGACGACTTATGTGCAATTTCAATATGTGAAGGTAAATGGAAATTAACTAATCAAGGAAAGCTAGATTATGTGGGATAATGAGATATGCATGTGAATTCACTATTACATGCAAATT
>NW_018397277.1:1219861-1228567 GCF_002168275.2 Theobroma umbraticum
ATAATTCTTATCTTTTATTTCCTTCAATATTACATCCTCACACAACAAATCTCAAATATTAATATTTTATTTATTAGTGAAATTAGTTAAAAGAGAGGGTTATATGATTAATCTAAGTGGGGGAAAAGAAGAAAAGAAGAATTCAGAATAAAAATGAGGTTAGAGGGAACCGCGTGTCTTTATTAAATAGAGTACAAGCGGGTAACTATATATTTAAATATTATTGTGACACGTTGATGGGGTGTAAACCTTATATTATATTCATACACATGTCAAGGAAGGAAAATAGAAGAAAATTGAAATTTAAGGAATGATGGGGGCGACTTAATAAAAAGGATGAGAACTTCGGAGGGTTAAATGGTTATTTTACTATTTAGCTTAGTCAAAGCTCCCAAAGAAAGCTTTGACTCTTCTTTCTTCTATCCATGGCCAGCCATCCCATGTGAGATTGTTGGAAATTGTGCAAATTTATAAAAAAAAATGAAAAATGAATGAAGTAAATATAGTGCATGGAATAAAGTAGTTAAGAAAAACAAAAAATGGAAATGCAAGTGGCAGTGGAGAAATTTCAAAGGCTTTTGCTTTGTAATTTTTCCACACAAAGTACAAGGAAGAAAAGTCGAAGAGCCATTAAGTCTTAGGCGATCCGCCTATGCAAAGAAAGTGAAGAGAAAAGAAGAGAAAATAATGAAAGTGAAAGAATAGTCAAGGAAGGTGGCAGGTGAAGAATACAAAAGCTTTTGACTTGTAATTTTAACCACGTGTATAGAATAAATAAAATTACGAAAGGAATCAAGCTTGGACAAGCCATCCATAAGGAAAGAAAAGAAAGACAATTTGAGTGGTGGGGCAGTTGAGAGAATTCACCGCACACCAAGGAAAGGCAAAATATATTGCCTTGAGAAAAAAAATCCCACACCTTTGGAAGAACAAGAGAAGTGTCGGTTGGAAGCCAAGTGAAAAAGGGAGGAAAGGAAGGAAGGACGGAAGGAAGAAGAAAGAGGAAGCTAAGAAAGGTTCGGCTAAGTAGAACTATTGAGAAAAGGGCAAGACAATTGTAACTTAATTTTTGAATTTGTATACCAAATGATTGGGGGGCTAGAAAGGATGATTATAAGGACATAGTATACTAGACTATACATTGATCAAGTAGTGTGATTGCATAGAGTCTTAGCCACCATAGTGTCTAATAAAGGCACATAGCTTATTAGTCGATTATGAGGGAATGTACAAAAGGCTTTCGGAACCAAGTTGAATTTTAGTACTTCTTTCCACCCACAGACAAATGGACAATCTGAAAGGACCTTTCAAACACTAAAAAATATGTTAAGGGCTTATGGCGTAGACTTTAGAGTTGCTTGGGACCAACACTTGCCATTGATTGAGTTTGCCTATAATCATAGCTTTGAAGCTAGTATTCAAATGGCACCTTATGAAGCTTTATATGAGTGTAGATGTAAATTGCCCATATGTTCATTTGAAGTTGGTGATAGGAAATTGCTTAGATTGAAAATAGTTCAAGAAACCATTAATAAGATACAGTTGATTAGACAAAGGATGTTAATAGTGCAGAGTAAAGAAAGTCATATGCCGACCATATGCATCGAGAGTAGGAGTTTGAGGTTGGTGATCATGTGTTTTTGAAAATCTCTCTAACAAAAGGCATTATGAGGTTCAGTAAGAAAGGCTAGTTAAGCCTAAGGTATATTGGATTGTTTGAGATTCTAAAGAAAACTAATTCAATGGCGTATTGACTGGCACTTCTACTAGAGCTCACTAGTGTTCATCATATGTTTCATGTTTCAGTACTATGGAAGTACCAACTAGATCCATTTCAAATGATTCAGCATAAGTCCCTACATATGGGAGATGATTTAAGTTACAAGGAGGTACCAATAGCCATCCTAGATAAGCAAGTGACAAAGTTACGTTTCAAAGAGGTAGCATTAGTGAAGGTGCAATGGTGCTACCACTCAAGTGAGGAGTTAACTTGAGAGGTCGAGGATGACATGTGAACAAAGTGCCCTCACCTATTCAGTGAAGATTAGTATGTTACTAAATTAAAGGATGAATTTTCATAGAGGGGAGGAATGTGAAATCCCACTTTAAGCAAAGGGATAAGTTAGGAAATCCTTAGGTGAGCATATAGATTACATATTTTGAGCATCAACCTTAGTTTTAACCTTCAAAAAATTCATAGACACTTTTAGTTGTCTGTCCATTTTGAAGCAGAAAATTTTATAAATCTAGAAAATGTCCAAATATATGATTTTTATAGAACAATATTTTGAAAATAAAAAATAAAAGTAATGATTCCTTTGATTTTTAGATGAACAAAAATGATTTTTCCAAAACTATGGAGTACATTTACTATGGTAAATGGGAGCTGTAAATTTAATTTCAACCATACTTTTTCAATTTTATTCTTGAAACCAAAATTTCGACTTTGATTCTTTTGGATTTTGATTTTTTTAATATTTTTATTGAATCCAATGGGGTTTGCTTGCTTATATACATTAAATATCTACAGTAAATGGAGAGTGAAAAGGAAAGAACTAAAATTAGGATATTTACTTAAATGGTATTTAATTTAAATAAATTAGGCAGGTTTTATAGATAATTTGTCTCAAAAAACTACATTCTATTTAAAATGTATTGATACATGTTCATGATGTATCGATACATATGGTCATGTATCGATATAATTGTTCCAGAACCAAATGAATCAATACATGGCCTAAATGTGTAGATAAACTTCATAGTTTTCATAAAAAAAAAAAAGGTAGAACTATATTTTCCCACTCAAAACTATAAATACCTCACATTCTTCAAGGGTTTTCAACCTTCAGCTATTTTTCTAAGGTATTTCTCTTAACTTAAGCTCTCTTAACCTATTTTTGATGCAAATATTCATCTCTAATCATTAAAAATCTTGGTTTTGAGTTTAAATGGTACAAATGACATTTTTATGCTTTGGAAAACTCTAAATGTTGATTTTTAATTTCTGAAAAATATGATTTTATTGCCCAAATTTTCTGTTTGTGATTAAAGCTTAAAGGCATTGTGATTTTCTTAAGCATCTAAGCTCACCTAAAGTTAGGATGAAAGATTTATGAGTTTCTAAGCATGGGTTTTAGGTAGAAAATTATTTTAACTAAAAGCAAGCAAATTTGAAAGTGCCTAGGATGATTATTTCGAGATTTTTATTTTAGGAATTGATTGTAATTAATGTTCTGTGATAGGAACGCTTGAAAACTCCTTGGATTTCATTAAAATAGAGTTCTGATTGGAGCTAAGAATCGAATCTCCAACTAGGTGAGTAGATACACCACTTTCAAATTATTTTATTATGTGAAACTATCATGATTTCTATGAAAAGGATTATTTATGTATGTTGAAATGATATCTCTAAAATAGTTTATCAAAGGAATTGAGTTTGAAGAATGAAAATGATTTTCTAACAAAATAAATTGTTGGTGATTGTGATATGTTTGACACAATAGTTTTCAAATTGTTCACAAATCGACTATGTATGTAAATATTCTACAATGTATTAGTTTTCAATAAGGGGGGACAAGCACCTTATGTTTAAAGTCCACTCGATTACTCCAGTCTTCGGACTAGTATGGGTATGAGATATTGTGTGCTTATTTGTAAATACTATAATGTGCATGCATGGTATGATGAATACCATGAGATTGTGTATAAGATGTAAATTCCATATACCATATGAGATGATTAGATAGGCATGATGAATGCCCTGAGATTATGTTCATGATGTGTATTCCATATACTACATGAGATGATTGAGAAAGCATGATGAATGCCATGAGTTTATGTATATGATGAATTTTCCATATACCTTATGAGATGAGTAAACATGTATGTGATAGACTTTCCACATACTTAATGCTATGAGAATAGAACTTAATGAGTTAATTGATTCCACTTACACGAGATGTAAGTGGTGACTTCACTCCTACGATGCACCATAAAAGTCCAAGGTGCAATGGGACTATATGTTACTAGCCCTAGGTTGATGGGTGACAAGCCATCACATTTTGTGATTTATGATAATTGAATAAGGCATTTTAATGTTAATGGAATGATTATGATTGTTATGCGTTTATAAAGTGTTGTATGTTGAGCTTATTTGAGTACTCTTTATGATTTATACATTATGTTGGCATGGGAATAAGTTTGATGGAATGAATTGAGCATTAAAGGTAGTCCTAAGAGGTAAGGGGACTTAAGGGAAGGCAAAAATGTTGAATTTTGCCTAGAAACTTAGGTTCTATGTTTAAAGTATTGATACATACGGAGCATGTATCGATACATTATAAACAGAACATTTCAAGAGGTTTTCTATGTGAAATGTACGAATATGTTTTCACCAATGTATTGATAGATTCTTGAAAGTATTGATACACTTGAAAATATATTGATAGATTCATTGTAGAAATGATTGTTTAATTGTATTTAATGAGAATTTCAAAGGTAAAGAGGCTTCTAAAGGTTATGCAAACTTGTTTTTAGGCAAATGCTACTTAAAATGCATTTAAATACCATGTTTTATGAATTTTATGGATAAATTGTTTATCAATGGCATGAGATTGCAAGTGCATGTTTATGAAATACTCTTATCCCTAGGCTTGTCCTCTTCCCATATCCACTTACAGAGTCTTTATGATTTAGATGTTATTTTCCCCATTTATTTTTGTTGTAGATCAGTGATAGCACTCTTAATAATAGCCAATGTCATGGAGACTTGATCCATTCCTCTTTTGGTAGGTGATTTAGCAACCATTTACAACTTATAGGTCAAGTCATGTTCAGCTGATGTGTCAGGTTTTACTTTATGTTTATGTTCACAGACTATGAACATATTTATGGTAATGTTGCCAATGTTAGGCATTTTATATTGATAATGTTATGTATAAGATTACGATGGTGGCTCGAGAGCCTTTATGGACACTCAAAGGTGTTGGTGACGATTAATGTTATTGTGCATTGTGATGGGGCACTTGTCAACTTATATGAAATGCTTGAGTTTACACAATTAAGTGGAGAAAGTCTTTAATTGTGTAATGAGTTTTATGAATGTATGTTTGATGAGATTATGTTAATGGATGTTATAAGATGCTTCCGCATGAAATGATAAATGTTTAATAATGTTTAAATTAAAAGGATTGCTTAGCCTTAGCAAGTTACGCTCGTCTAGGTCCATGCATCGATCATGATCCCTTTGACAAATGGGATGTGACACATACCATAAATCTATACTATGGTGGGCTCTAGCATCCACTCAATTATTGATGGAAAAATGATTATACTATAGCATTGTTCCACACCTCACTAGCACAATGAACTTCCCAAAATTGTGTACATATCTCATACATGGTTGTGCCCAGCTAAAGGTTATCTCCAAAACCCTGTAAACTATATCCATAGATTTATTCTAGACACATACACTCAAACAAGTCTGTTAACGTTATGCCATCCATTGAGGTCTCTAAGACTTAACATATGCAATCTCTTTATTAATCCATTATAAACTTCTTATTATAATAACAACTCATGTTTTAAGTGGCATCTTTGCCTAGACAAGAATGAACTTTTTAACTTAACTTGTAACAAACCAACAGGTAGATTTTTAAACAAAAATGGGAATCTATGTGGTTTCCCATTTGTGAAGTATGTCGCAGTTCACAAATCACAACCTAAATTCCACATAAAGACCTAAAACTCCACCAGACAAAAAAAACTCCTAGGACTTGGACTACCTAGAACTTTAATACCAACTTTGTCTCAACCCAATCTTACACCATGATTGGCGCATGAGTCTAACAGGCAAACCCACTCAACCTAAGCAACTCTCAAAGACCAATACTTAAATATGAGAATAATTATGAAGCATACTAGAATGCATCCCATCTTAATATCTATTCATATATAAAATATATCGAATGCATTTCATCTCACATAAATTACAAATTTCCAATCAAACTCTATAAGTTTATAAGCAATAAATATTTAAGCCAAAGCACAATTTCATTTCATCCAATATCTATTACCAATAGTAGACCTAAATAATCAATTGTATTTAATATTTGTACAGAAAAAATAAATTGACTCGACCAGTGAAGTAACATGACACAATTGGTTAACGCTTACTGGATGCTTAATGACCACCTATCAAACACAACACAAAGACATTTCCTCAACACGCCAACCAAGATCTACGAAGTTGAAAACAAAATCAAATGTAAGTGTAGTGAAATATAAAACCTTAGTGATCAGATACATGAAAAGAAACAAGCAAAACAAAAGAGTTTTGAATAAACACATTTATACAAAACATGCCACTATCCAATTCAAAGCCAAGATCTGATCAATGCATTCAAGAGAATTAAACATCCTTTTTAAATGCAAATATCATGCTCATGGTCCCCTAGAATCTTAGTCTAAAGATACACAAACAAATTCCTCAAAATAAGGCTAAAATTCCATAAACAGAGCATTTTTCACGATTGGGATCGACTTATCCTTGATGGGTGGTTGATCCTTTAAAACACATTACACTCCATAAGTGTTTTGTTCTACTAGGATCAACCTATCCTTAATGCATAGGTTTGATCCTTCAAAACACAAAACACTTCTTGAGTGTTCTGTTGGCCTAAGGATCAACCCTATGGTTGTTGAAGGTCGATTCCAACTCTTCTAGAATTTAGAATTTTACCTCAAAGCCTTCCAATTTCACCTTTATTTCCTTGCAAACAAGTTCCCTTTCAAATTTAGCAATTATAAGGTTCCAAAACCTTGATAGTTCCACATTGGGTAACATGTTCATACCAAGAATTCTGATCCAAGAATTTCTCAATCAAATGCTCAATCATACATTATGACCATGAAACTCAACCATAACAATAAGTGCATTAAAAAAATAAGCACATGAGCAAGCATAATGTAACGACCTCTTCCCTCGATCGTTACTGGCGTTCGAGACTTGCGAGTAAACCCGCCAAATCCCAAACAAGCCTTAGTTAAACTTCCAAGCAATTTAAACTCAAATCATAATTTTAACGCCATAGTTCATTTAAACCAAATAATCACAATATTTAAAACGTGATATCTAGAAACTAATAACCCAGTTTGATAATTCCATACGATTTCAACATAATATGTAGTAGTCATTACGTAACCTCAAACTCTAGCTAGTACATTTCTAGTACTATTATTCATTACAAGCCTAACTAGTTGACACAAACCAACCTCTAGGCAGCAGAACGACTCTGAGTGGAACTCTAGAGATGCTATTACCTAGGTTGTAGCCAGCCTCGATATGCTGAACAAAGCACTAGAACTGATTACTTATCTATAAAAGAAAATAAGGAGGGGTGAGTCTCACAAACTCAGTGATCATCAACTCCGTGAGTAGGGTGTAAATGGAAACAAACTAAAGGAAAAAGATTTGAATATTAAAAATGTAAGAATATATGTAAACAATTTACTTAAAAAGGAAGGTTTGTGCCTTCTATGGAAATAAGTAAATTTATTCCGAATAATCATTTAAATCAAATATCAACCCAAGTCATGAAAAGATTCCTACCATCGAAATCACTTAACATCGGGTTTAAAGTCATTAAATGTCATCATGCATGCTCCCATAAAATCCAACATTTTACAAAGCTTACGCGCAATTTCATAATTCACCTCGTACACAAAGAACTAAATCAAATTTCATTATATAAGTAACGGAGTAGCAGAAAACTGTTATTTTTCACCATGCGAAAATTACTTATGTGAAAAACCCAAAGAGATATGACTCTCGAGTAGGTATAGCAATAAAAGCACATGAACCCGCTTCCACATAATAACATCCGGGAGCTCCACTCCACCGGATCCCACATGCCATGGCAGCCTCAATGATGTTGGCTGACATCGGAGAAAATTAGGCGGTCGCAACTGCGTATAATAACTTATGGCCTAGCCACATAAAATCATAGACCCTGACCCCAGCCATGTCTAATAGCCCATCGGTGACCCAAAGATTCTCTAGCTAGAGCTTACTTGTGCACAAGGGTCACACTTAACCGGAGTGACAACCGGCCTACTCTCAAATCTCGTGGTTTAATAAAACTATTTTAAAATATAGTTGGGCCCTCAAATTTCATTTCAAAAATCATTATCAAAATGTTCACGTAGTACATGATAAAATCCCGTGTAAGACTTTAAGATATAACTTGTTACATGAGATTGAAAGATCCTTTAGCATGGTGAGTATATGTTTTCATCATGAATGCATATTACACAAACTATAAGGCACATACTTGACATAAATCATAAAGGAAAATTTGTTTCCCAATTTCAAGAATCTTTACGCATATTTATATATGTATATAGCTTATATATTTTCAAAGACATTTTCAAAGTCATAACACCCCCAATTTCCTAATATTTCTATCAACTCATGCTTTCCATAATTTTTCATTAAAATAAATCAACACATATTTATATATATATTTACATAGTCACAGGAAATTTTAAAATGGATACCCCCTACTCACCTCAAAATAGTGAGACACTACGTCGCTATTAATTTGGGTATGCAACTAACGAATACTATGTACCATTCACCAGTTATCTCGTCCGGCACGCCACCCCAGCGCACTTTCTCTACTTATATGTTTCCTAGCAACCATCCAA
>NW_018397277.1:1228577-1228674 GCF_002168275.2 Theobroma umbraticum
CTTAATTGCATGTATACATGATAACAACTTAACCAATACCTTTCTTATCCAAATTTCCTAGTAAATTCCATACTTATACCATCATACATGGTAACAA
>NW_018397277.1:1228684-1286841 GCF_002168275.2 Theobroma umbraticum
AGAAAATTCCTAAATCTTTGCATGAATTCAACTAAATTAACAATTTCCACATTCTTTACCTTGAGATTTTTAAACCAAACCACCAACTCTCCTTAGGTTTGGGTTTAGGGGAGGAAAAAGGGAAGACAACTCATGAGAAGGAAGGAGAAAAGAAGGAAGCATGAAAGAAGATGGGAGGGAAGACTTCATGCATGATTGTCTATGGAGGTGAAGCCCCAGTTGAAAGAAATGCACCAAGAAGAAAAGTGACGGTTGGAAAGAAAAGAAAGAAAGAATAAAAAAAATGCATAAAAGGATGGAGGAGGAAGGTGCTAGAATCTCAATGGGATAAGAAAAAAAAAAATAAAGTTAGCACCACTTGGCCGGCCATGTGGAATGGAAAGAAAGAAAAGTCAAGAGAAAAATTCAAAGCTTTTCATTTAGTCAACAAGTAGTAAAATCTCGTCTCTTTCCTTTTTCCTTCTCCCATCCTTTCCCTTCTTTCTTTGTGCACAATTCCCAACAAGCTCTCACATGTTTGGCTGGCCATGGAGAGAGAGAAAAAGAAAAACAAAAGTCAAAGCTTTCTTTTTAAGCTTTGACCAATCTAAATAGTAAAATTACCATTTAACCCTCTAAGTTCTCACTCTTTTTTATTAAGTCCTCCCATCACTTCTTAAATTCCAAGTTTCTTCTATTTCTTTTCTTGACATGTGTATAAATATAATATAAGATTTGCACCCCATCAACGTGTCACCATAATATTTAAATATATACTTACTCGCTTGTGCTCCATGTAATAAAGACACGTGAGTCTCTCTAACATCGTTTTTCTTCCGTATTCTTCTTTTCTTCTTCTTCCCCACTTAGATTAGTCATATAACCCTCTCATTTAATTAATCTCACTAATAAATAAAATATTAATATTTTAATAATATTTTATTCATAAAAATATTAGTTTATTTAAAAATATTTTTTTTACTTATCACCGTTCTCTGACACTTAGACTTACGTCAAATAACCTTTTTTCTCATTAATAGAGTCTTATCAACTTCTAAATGAGGGTACGGGGTGTTACACATAATATATGAGCAAAAAGGATTCACATATTATCTTGCATCAAACCAATTATCCATGATAAAATCCAAAGGTGTTACCGCACCTAACCAAATCCAAAGGTACTAAGGTACCTAACATGCTCAAAAGTGCTAAGGCACTTACCATTTCCAAAGATGCTAAGGAATCTACCAATAAGGCATGTGTTCATTTATGTTGTGGTCCGTGGCCATAATCTAAAGGTGCTACAACACCTAACCAAATCTAAAGATGCTAAGGCATCTATCAATTTCCAAAATGTTAAGGCATTTAATAATTCCAAAGATGTTGGTGCACTTAAATATTTCCAAAGCTGCTAGTGCATCTAAATATTTCCAAGAGTGCAGCACCTAACAAATTCCAATCATCAATTCATAATCATTGTGGAAAGCCAAACCATTTTCATTTTATTTTCCAAGACTTTTTGAAATGAAAAGTTTCAATCATTTGAAAGGCTTGTTTCCCATGAAAACATGCATACATACTATTCAGAGCAACGTTAATATATATTTTCAAAGTACTGTTTTTTCCAAACTTTTGCCATCCAGACATAATCCAATCAATCATTCATAAGTTTAGTTTTTCAAGTTTCTAAAACATGCTTAATTATAACCAAAATAATTTGAAAATGGGCATCTACTCACAATACTCCTTAAAAGCTTCCAACCAATCAAACCTCGCTTAACTCGACAAGTTGGAACCTTCAACAGAACCTAATTTAACAAGCAATCATTAATATCACCATAAATACTTTTAGAAATTCATAATAAATGCATACCCATTTTCCAACATATTTAATCTTCACTTATTTCAAATAATTTCCATAAATTTTACTTCCTAAACCTTATACCCATTAAATAAACAATTTACTTTACTATTTTTCTTTCTTAGTGAGCTTTTTATTAGAGGAATCTAACCAAACCTTGAAAACATAAAAAAGTTTCTGGTTTTTAGAGAGAGAAGATTAAAATCAGAAAAACCAAGTTTTGGGAGTTGAAATCCTTACATTTAGCACTTAAAATATAAGGTTTGATAATGGATCCATTAAGGTCTCGAGAGGAGGGAATTTTGAGTGAAAATGAGTGGAAAAACAAAGAAAAGAGAATAAATGAGAGATGGCTCGGTTTAGGGGATATTAGGTTTTTGTTTTTTTTTTTTCTATCTGGGCACTTTAGGATCGACCTTTCAAAGGGTGGGGGTCAATCTTAGTCCAAAATAGAATGCATTTTCTGACCTGGGAGCTCAGGGATTGACCACTTGAAGGATGGGGGTTGATCACTTCCAGAATGCATTTGGTCCCATTTTTCATTTTAGGATTGACCCCCTATGCACTGGGATTGACCCTTTTAGCTTAGACTTGTAAAAATTGGCCTTTTTCAAGCCTAATTCCATTCTATTTCCTTCCCACAACCTCCATGACTTTTATTTATGGTGCTTTAAGGTTAGAAATGAAGAAATTCAAGTCAATAAAAGCATTTCCCAAGCTCACCAAGTCCATTGTTCAATTTTCCTAGAAATGAAAGTTAGAGATTTTACAGCAGCATCAACAATCAAGGTTTTCAGATATGAGATTCTCTGCAATCTAAGTTTCCCATGGGTCACCATTCTCAAGCAATTTGAATGCTAAGGCCATTAAATAAATAAATAAATTTAGAAAAAATGCAAATGATTACAGTTGTGATCTGTCTTGTTCGGTAAAAGATAGAGTTTCTGAGCTCAAAATTTTTTTAATTAAACAAACACTAAAAGCGTTATAAACGAAAGGTTCTTATTGTTTTTTCATACAAAATTAATTGAAAATTTAGCATCGTTATCCACTTATGAAAAAGGTTTATATGAAAAAAAAAAAAAAAGAACATCAAGAGTTTTGTGTGAGCAAATATCATAACATAAAGAATGTATGTGAAGTTTATTCTTAATTTAAAAGGATCATATATATATATATATATAACGTGTAGAAGTATATATAAGAATTTGTTATATATCACGAGCAGTCAAATTAATCTGACTATAGAACAAAATAGCATTACATGTTTCTTATTTACATGATGTTTTTTTTTTTTTGCCCTCTTAAATGTTTCATTGACGTTGTAATGTTGTTTACACAAGTATGCATGGAACCCCACTAAATGTAAAGAAAACCTCCGAGTTTCGCACCACAATATCGATTTTGAAATTGATATCAACAGATTCAAACTCTACTCCTTTCTTTTCGGCCTAAAAAGAACGTCCATGGGTTCTTATATGATCCAAAAGATTCTTTTGAAAGGGCTTGGGTGATTGATGCATTAGGCCTTCGAATATCTAGCCCAAGCCTAATGCAGTTTGAGCTCAGGCCCACTTGCTGAGATCCCTGCTTGAAGCGCAACATTCAAATTCGGCCACCCCACATAGGCCCAAAAGGCGACCAAGCTCTTTTTCAATTTTTTCTTTTCTTTTCTTTTGCTTTTGTTTTTTTGAACTCCAACTTTCTTCAAGGAGTATCCAAGCTACTCCTGGTTAGACGTCCAATTGAGGGCGGCTTGGTATTCGCTCTCAGGCTGAGAGTGGACTTGAGTCTAGACTACCAAGGGCTCTAGTGCTTTAAGTGGAGCAAGAACAAGAGACAAAGTGAGAAGAGAATTGCTTGAGGTGTGAAAAAATGGGAAGTAGAAGGGGGTTTATGTAGTGAAGGTATGGTGGAATGGATGGTTGAGATTGACTGGGGTGAATGATTCACATTTAAGATTTATTCAGAAATTTATCCCTTAAAAATTTATTTGCTGGCTGTCATTATCATTTTAGGATAAATATACAAAAAACCAACCAAAAATATTAAGGATTGTTCGACACTCTAGAGTGGACCAATACTTCTTTTCAGCTTTGCAGTTCAAACTTTGGTTATAACTTCGTTTTTCGATGTCAGCGTCGAGTGATCTTCTTTATTTTGGAAATATTAGGGAGTCTGCTTTCAATATATGTGAAAAAACACTCAAACTATGTCAATTTTTAGCACATACTCATACTTCTATTATATCTTATTGACTAGTTATAGTATTTGACCTTATAATATATCAGCAGAAATGTATTTGAATGCCCTTTCCAACTTTATAAAGCCTACCTAATAATTCTTGATATGTAAAATGATATTTAGCTTAGAATCAAATAGCATTTAATATATGATTAAATTCCACTTTGCTCGTAATTCCAATGGCCCAAGCTTGATTTTAAGTTTTTAAAGTCATTTTATTTTTTCAAAAATTATTTTCAATCCTTTGTTATTAGGGTGCAAAAACTTTATTACTTATAAAGGTAGACTAATATGTTTATATTATATATAAAAGTAGCATTTTGTTTTTTACTGTGGGAGTCAATATGACATTGTTTTAGCTCTCTTACTATATATATATATATATATATATATATATATTGGTTTCAAGAGCGAAAACACAAGCCACCATATGAAAATAACCAAAAAAATAAAAATATAAAAGCATCAGAAAAAAAGAGGAAAGAAGTGGTCGATTTTTGTAAAAAGAGTGAGATGATTCATGGTCTTTTTAGATAGCAAAGAAAAAGGGAGAAGGAATAGAAAAGAACAGTGGGAAGGCCTTTCTAAGGAAGATGTCGAAAAAGGAATGGGGAAGAGAAGAAAAGAAGGAAAAAGGAGGCCACCACTAGCAAGGCCTACGTTGGTGATGGCTACGACACTAGTGGCCTAGGAAAGGAGAGAGGGTTGAAAGAAAAAGCTTGGTTGCTAGGGTTAGTAGGAGAAGAAGGTTGAAGAAAAGAAGCTTTTATAGTTAGGGTCAAGTTAAGATTTCAAAAGTATGTCGTTTTATTGAATGAAAAGAAAAAAAAAAGATTAAAACATGGGTTATTTCTAGATGAATGGCTTGATTTTTCATCAGTATTCCCAAATAGCACATCCAATTATCTAGTCATTTCTTTTCCTCCACAAATATCTGGTCATTTCCATTGTTTCCCAACCAAAGGAACAAAATGTCGATTTTCTCTATCATTCCCTTCCTAGAATACTCGTCACCAAATTCTATTAAATTTTTGATAGCTTTATTCTTGTTTTGAAATGACAAAATAGATTGAACTCAATGAGATTTGAAAATGAATAAAAGATACTTTTGAATATGAAGAAAATCTTCAAGAAGTATTGAAGTTGAATTTAAGAGAAAGATCTATTAAAATGTTAAAATTGATTGAATATGCTTTGAATGTAAATGATCATACTCTTGAACTTAAATAAATATCGTTTCAAGATCTCTTGCTTTCAAAATTAAAAGTGTCGACCTAAGAATCAAATTCTCAAAAGAAAAGACTTCATTCTTAAATGAAGAGAAAGCAAAATCTATTTCTTTATAACAAGAAGAATCGATTTTGGAAAAAAAAAAGAAATCAATTCTTAAGTAGAGATTAATAGTAAAGAATTGACTCTAAGAAAAGAAAAAGTTAGTTCTTAGAAGACAAAAGCTTTAAGATTTGTGAAAAATAGACACCTTAGAGAAAAAATCACTGAAAAAAGTCTCATTAAAGTTGAGAAGAAATTCAAGGATTCAAGAAGATTAGGAGATAAAGATTTTCACTCTTGGAGTTTTTTTATTCTTTTTGTCATTCTTTTAGTTTCTTGGTGTGGTTTCAATGTTTAAATTTTATTTGATGATGATTTGTGACGTTATGGGTAACTAATTTACTTATCTAAGATTATGATTGAACTCAATACATAGTCTGAATTATTTATCTCTCTTTTCTTATGTTTAATGGTTTTAAGTTATTTAATTTATTTTGTTTTTAGCGCTTTTAATTTCCTAATTACCAATTAGATTGATCCGAAAATCAAGGTTAAACCTCGATGAAAGAGATTTAGAGTAGTCTTTGAATAGATTAGCGTATGATTGAATGCACTTTGTTGATTAGGTGGTTTGATTTGCATATAAGGTAGACATGTACCTATAAGCCACACATAACCAAGATTCGAGTATGAACTTAATGACTATTTCTTTAATTAAATTTACATAGACATTGAGTAAGTTCATTGGGAGAGATATTTTTATAAAAAAACTCGACAAAGACTTGTAAATACTTTAAAACTCTAGGTTAATAACTTAATCCATTAAATTAAATTAAGAGAGAGAGAGAGACAATATTTAGATAAAGTATTGAAGGATCTCATAATCTTAGGTCTGATAGTTAATTAAACTCTTAAAACAAATTTGCTAATAAATTTTAGATTAGCTTTATTTTTAGTTTATTAGTTTTAATTTTAATTATTTAGATAAAATTAAAGTGTGTTAGTTTTGGCACTTAATAGTAAGAATTAATTTAATTCTCTAATGGATTGACACTCTACTTGCCATTATATTATCTATTCAATATGTATATTTGCGTGGGTAGAAAATTAAACAACAATATTCATACAAAGACTGTTGATGGTGTGAAACATATTAAAACAAAGGCAAAATGGGATGGTAAGGAAAAAAAGTTGACACAGTTGAATCACAAAGCTGTAACAGCTATTTTATGTGCTCTTAGTAAGGATAACTTCAATAATGTGGCTATGTGCTTTTTCGTCAAACAGATTTGGGACACGTTAGAAAACAATTATGAGGGTACTAGTTAAGTAAAGAAGTCAAAGATTAACATGTTAATGCTTGACTATGAGCTGCTTAAAATGAATGATGAGGTGTCTATTACAGAGATGTTTGAGAGATTTACAAAGATCAGAGGAGGACTTAATGCTCTAGGAAGAGAGTTTCCTAATGCTCAACTGGTGAAGAAAATCCTTCATTGCCTACCAATGTCATGGAAACCTAAAGTCGCTACCATAGAGGAAGCCGAAGATTTAAATATCCTCAAGTTTGATGAACTCCTAGGATCTTTGCTTACCTATGAAATGACTCTTAGGCATGAGAAAGAAAAGGATGAAGTAGTTATTGGAGGAGCAAAGAGAAAGAGCATTACTTTTAAGGACATTAAGGAAGATGCTGAAAAGAATCTTTAAAGGTGATGATCAAGATAAAGATGATGAAGAGATAGCACTATTGACTAGAAGGTTCAATAGATTTTGAAGTAACAAACAAGAAAACAAAAGGCTTTTTAGAAAAGAAAAACCAAGAAAAGATATAAAAAGAGACATGTCAAAGGATGATCATGAAAATGATCATATCATTTGCTATGAGTGCAAGAAATTTGGTTATATCAGTTATGGATATTTAAATGTTGAGAAAAATTGTTTAAAGTACTCCAAAAGAAAAGCCATGGTTATAACATGGAGTAATAGTGACGAGTCACAAAATAAAAAGGGAAAAGAAATAGACGACCTCTATTATATGGTAGTTGATGATCCCATGGATAAAGATCTTCTAGATTCTAATATGCAAATGGATAACTCGTAATATCTTGATGCTGAATGTTTGAGTCACACAATAATCATCGCAGAAGAAACTATGGATGAGAAAGGAAAATGTAGCAAAGTTGTTTCTGAAAATGATCACCATGGCACAAGTGAAGAACTAGGAAAAGTCACTTTAATGAACATAGAATCTACCCTAACAAGGGAAAATCAATAGCAAAGTGTCCAAGGTTCAATGGCGAAGACTATTATCATTAGAAAGATTAGATAAAACAATTTATCAAAGTGAATGATTAATAAGTGTAGAGAATAGTCAAAGATGGCTCATGCAAGTTGATCACAGAATTGAATGAATGGATGAAAGTCACTTAGACATGCAAGAGCTTAATGCCAAAGCCATGCATCTTCTCTTTTCTACAATTGGAAGCAAAAAATATAGCAAAGTTTCTTCATGCAATAGTATAAAAGTAGTATAGGAAAGTTTAGAAGAAATATATGGAGAAAAAGAGTTGGATGAAAATAACAGACCAATCAATGATGATGAATTAAGAAATATTCAATCTTCACAACTAAGTGATGAAGCAAGCTCGTTGTTCTTAGATCTAGAACGGAAGGTAAAATATCTATCTAATGGTATGTTGAAATCCACTTTTGAAGCATTTAAGGAGGTGTTTGATGAATTAGTTTATTGGTATGAGAGAATAAATTTGGAAAATAAAGAAAAGATTTCAAATCTTGATGTTGAAAATGAATTTTTGAAAAATGCAAAAGCTTGAGTTAGAAAGAGAAAATTAAAAATTAAAAATGGATTTTAAAATATGTGAGATGAATCTCAATAATACATGAAATGAAATTGAAAAGAAAAAAAATGGTTTTGCAAAATTATAAAAAGAAAATTGCTTGATTAAGTTTAGAGAGTGAAGGTAATAAATTCCTATTCTAAGTTTTAAGAGAGTTTCATTTTTGTTTACTAGCAAAAGGATCCAAAGAAATTTTGGATACCAAAAAACAAGTGCGAATTTATGCTGCAGGGAAATCAATGTAATAAAAAATAGAACCAAAATGTCTAGAATTGATATCTTCATTTTGAAGAATCGATTCTGCAGGAACAGAGTGCTTTTTAAAGGACTCGAGACTCTTTACATAACTTGAAATAGGTATAAGAATCAAGGTGAGAATAATGATGAAATATGATAATATTGTCCTGTTTGTCTTGAATGTTCTGTCATGACATGAAACGCATGCATTCATTATGAGAGGTCATCCAACTTTCTCTAACCCCTAGGCATAAAGGCAAAAAATTTGGGGTTTGAATTTAGTTTCTTAATGACTTTCACCAAAAATGTCAGAGATTAAGATCATAGTAGTCAAATGAAATGAATGAAGAAGTCAAAGCAATAGAATTCACTTTTCAAAAAAAAAAGTACTAGGATCCACTTAAGGAAAGTTAAAACTTCAAAAAAGGAAGGTAAAGGGACATATAGCTTTTTTTGTAAGATAAAAAGAAATATTATTGGTCTATTCATCTGCCATAACTCTATTACAAGTCTACTATGAAACTATTCCAGTTCTCATCACCACAACTTGTTCATGAAAATAATCACTAATCATGGCAACAACGCATGGAAATTCTACTAGAAACCAAAAAAAAAATCATCATCAGGGTCTAATCACAGGAAAAACTTCAATAATTATGAACGAAGACAAAGGTAATTGTACCTGTTTTAATACCTTCAAGTGATTTTTGGCCAGCCAATTGATTTTGATTACTTGAGCACACTAGAATTTCATATTTAGAGAACATCAAAGAATAAGGCTGGTTGACAAGTTTAGAAAAGAATAGACCCTATTATGAGAATTTAGTCAAGATTTTCTACTCAAATGTTGACATTAAATTCATTAACAATGAATGAAAGGCATATACTTCCTAGGTCATGTTCATTACATCAATCATGGGAAGGGAAATAAGTATTTATCCACTAGTAATCAATCATGTCTTAGGAATTCCTAATTTTGTGATAGAACTATTTGCTGGCCATGATCACCCGTGTTGTTTCAGTTGCATTTGTAAGTAACGCTACACAATGCTCGCCATTCGAAGAGTCTAGTGAAGATGGTCGTGACGCGTTACCTTGAGACTGCTTTAATGGTGTCGTATCAACCGGATGTGTGGTCTGAGGAGTAGGTATGTTTTAAGCTTGTGAGACGTACCGGACCATTTGCAACATGTTGGCACTAGTTAGCTCCTTACCAACTGCTTCAAGGTTCCCAACCCCTCTCACAACTTGATCGACACCTTCATCACCATGAGGATCATCATCTCCATGATCATTAACCCTGTCATGGTAAACACCCTTATCGACAAGACGATTATCACCACCACCATGTTGCGCATCAACATCGGCTTCATCATCTTGGCCATCATCGTCATGTTCATCATTTTTGTGTGCAACATCATTTTGACTAGTAGACCAGCCTTACACAATGAGAGAAATAAGAAAAGAAAATAGTCGAGAAAATATGTTGTTACACAACCAAAAACATAAATGCATCATAAATGAAACATAAGAACAAAATGACAGAAGCTTGAAGATCATACTTGTACATTGATGATGTCAAGAAGCTGACAAACAATTCAATCCTCCAATGACAACATTGCATTCTCCGAAGACCAAATTTTCTCTATTAGGTCGTATCAATCTCACCTTTGCTTGAACACAAACCGTCTCAAGTGACGAATGGTGACTACACCATCATCATTTTCCTTCCCCTTGCTCAACTACAATAAGAGCAAATAAGATGTTATTCGATAGTAAAACATGGTAATGTTAGGCATACAAAGAACCATCTTTACCGATGGTACAACTGTAGTGTGCGTCTAAGGACATCCTATCGGCATATGCATCTAAGGCTGTGATGTATGCATTTGAAGACATGGCAACATAGGGTTTTGATGATTAGGTTAAGAATAAAAAGCTTGAACGACATCGACTTGCCCATCCCCCTCGTCCATCAATTGAAGGTGTGATTAGTGGTCATCTTGACCTACAATGATAAACCTCCATTTAACGAGGCCACCTCATTCTGCTTGATCGTCCATTTGACCTATAGAAATTTACTATTTCCCATTAGATAGAGGGGCACCTATGTCTAACTAATATTCCTGTCTAACCTCCTTTAGTGTGGGCTCTAAGGTTTCGTGTGTCCATAACTAAAAAATACATACATTGCTATTATTTTGAAAGATAGTTGACATATGAAAAGAAAAAAATAGTAGCGTTTCGCTCACCTTTTGAATGGACTCCAAGTTTTGAATTGCCTTGTAGAACTCGTTGGGCTTTTGATTCTATTGCCATCTACAAATTCGTGGGTAAACATCATCTTTGTGAATGCCAAAAGCAATTAAATTTTAGAAAGCTGGAAGGGTCTCCATCGCCTAGAATTGCAAGTCAATTGTAAACATTATAATCACTTAACTAATACATGACATGCTTTAATAAAATGTCAAGTGAAAAGGAAAATGGAAAATGTTAGGTGACATTATATGTTTTGCCAATGCAAATCCATAAAGGTTGTAGCATAAACACTTATGTTTTTCTGACATTTTGGGAGGAACTTCGAACCCTTTCAATAGGTAGTCCTCAGTTAGCCTCGATACATAGTGACCCCATGAGAAGATATTCTAGGCATCAATGTCCTTGACCAACACCAACATCCAAAGTGCCACTCATCTTCTATAGTCTTGTCTGAATAAAATATTATTTGCTAGTAAGATGAAAGCCATCTTTGTTGCATCTATTGGTTTTTGAAAGTTGCCATCCCATAACCTATCAAGCACCTACTACAACTTCACATTGTTTTCCCCATTCCAATATCTGTCATGAATTCCTTCAGGGAAGACCTTGTATAGACATATGAAAATATTCGACAAGGGGCTGAACTTTAGTCTTGTCACGAAGCAAGAATCAGACTCGGAGAAATACGCCTTGGTATTGCCTATGGCAAACCATAACTCATGATCCATTGAGCCGAGTTCAGTGATTCAATACACCATGATGTTCCGTAGGAGACTGGCATAGAAGAAGCCCTATGGATGTATCCTCAACAGCATCCCAAAGTACGTAGCCTTCACTGCATCGTACTCCCCCTGCTTTAAGAGCATTTTGTTTCTATACTGTAGTTCCAACCTTTTACAGTGGGTGTTAATGGTGATGTTAAAGGCCCACTTGTCCCTCGACACAGCAAATGAAGCTTCAAGGTTCTCTTACTATTTCAACTCCATTTGCAAAAGAAATTAGTAATGCACATTTAAGCTACACACCATTAACCCTAAACCCATTCAAAACAACATGCCATTTACAAAAAAGTTAACGTTGTTACACGCTATGTAAAACAGGTTAAATGTTGTCACATGCCAAAACCATGTAAGTTAAATGTTGTATCCAAAAGATAGGGAAGAGGAATGAATGTACAATGGATATTAAACAAAATCAACAAAAACTCGACAAAAAGAGATCAACGTGTGTATCAAATAGTTTCATTAAGAGTATTTTTGTTTAAACTCCTTTTTATTGGATAAAAGCAGTTAAAATTATGGTGTGTTACATAATCTCAACATGACATGTAACAATCACATTTTTCAACATGGCATTGTAACAACTTTTATTTCAAAATAATGTGTCAAAATATTTTTGAGCGTGGCATGTACTAATATATTTTTTAACATGGCGTGTAAAAACAACATTTTTTCAATATGGCATGGAACATCTTCTTTTCACCATGGTGTGTAGCTCAATTTTTTCTAACATGGTGTGTAACAGCAACATCTTTCAACATGGCATGTACCAACCTTTATTTCAAAATGGCATGTCAAAATATTTTGTGACATAGTGTGTACCAACATTTTTTTGAACATGATGTCTAACAACAATATTTTTTCAACATGGTGCGGAACATCTTCTTTTCACCATTGCGTGTAGCTCAATTTTTTTCTAACATGGCCTGCAATAGCAACATCTTTCAACATAGCATGTAACAACCTTTATTTCAAAAGGGTGTGTCAAAATAGTTTGCAACATGGCATGTACCAACATTTTTTGAACGTGGCATGTAACAACTACCTTTTTTTATCATGGTATGGAACAACTTATTTTCACCATGGTGTGCAGCTCAAGTTTTTTTTAACATGTTATGTAACAGCAACATTTTTCACCTTGTGCATATCCTATGACAGAATCCACATGCCTAATTGTTTTTATTCATTGGTGTGAAATTACAAAGGCCTACTAATGAAACAATGGTTGACGCCACTACAAATGTCATTAAAGCTTTAATGAAACGTCCTTGAATTTCTTGTTTTTTTTTTATATCAGCTTATAAGAGTCTTGTTGATCATTTTCTTTTTGTTGAAAACATGAGTGTAGCTGTCCATGGTTTTGATGTTAAGAATATGATTTTCCAACATGGCATTTAACAATATTGTTTATTTATAACCTTGATCTTTCATTGTCAAATTGAGATACATTTCTTAGGTTGTAACTTAAAACATCTAGATCTTTATTTTTTGTTGGATAACTTCTTCATGCCATACATAATGACTAAGTTGTTACATGGACTGCATCAACAGACACTATTATTACAAGCCATGGATACTAGGCAATTGTTGCTAAACACCATGCCAATATATATTGTCACTAACACACCATGCCTATATATATTGTCAGTTGCACGCAATGCCCATATATTTTCAATTACATGCTAGGCATAAATATACATTGTTATTACATGCAATGCTTAAAATTCCTAAGATGCTACATGCAAAGCATAAATTCCTAAGTTGCTTCAAGCCAATATTGTCACGACCTAAACTTGGGGTTTGTGACCGTCACACAAGTTTGATAGGCGAAGCCCATGATACCCGTGCAAGCCTTAGAATTTCAAATCATACACATATAGCCAAAGGTTTCCAAACTCAAATATTCATATGATATTTAAACTCAAATACATAAATACAACCCCTGGCACATAGTTCATACACAATATCCATAAAGTCATACAATGGCCAACAAATGGGTTTGTGCTTTACAACCCCTACACAAATTTAAATGGCACATTGTGCCTACAAACACAATAGCTAAACTAAATGTGAAAGGTCATGACAAACTCAGCAGAGTGGAAGTGTCGGAATGGGGACCTACCAGATGCCAAAATTGGTTTATTAATGGATGACCCTTACCACGTAGTTCTGGGTCCTATTTATCTGCACATGGTATAATAAACGAGTGCATCATCTAATACTTAGTAAAGGTGCAGATATATCAAAACATATATATATAAGTACATATTTAATGCACTATCAGTGCACCTAAACATTCTAACAAACATCTCCAAGATTTGGGGTCTACCAATCATCCTTATGTTCTCTCCACAAATAATGTATATCACTAGGCTTGTCCTCAAAGCCATTCGAAGTTATTCTCCATAAACACATCTTAGTTGCTTGAGTATCATATCAAATTTATCTAAGCCTATTTGAGGCTATGTCATATCACTCCCGATTCAAATTACAATTGTAGAGTGGTCCTCCCCTAGACATCTTTAAATCATGAGCAGTGGCCAATCGACAGAGTTAAATCACACTCAATGCAAAACCGTTGATGAAGAAACAAATCACACACATGTTGACGCAATGGGTGAAAATCAAAGTCATTGTCTGGAGTAATCTCCCAACGGATGACATCATCCAGAGCATTCTTAGACTAGTGGCATCAAAGCACTACAGGCAAGAATCCCAGGCAGGACTAATACCACTATCCCCATTTATCACTGTCCTTACAAGCATAGAACAAAGTCACAAGGATTAGGACTCCACTCAACCTCAAATCAAATCCACATTCATAATTTATCCCTCTAATGGAATACAAATTCACAAATAAGGCCATCATGCATTAGGTATTTCATATTCCATAATCTATATCTAAGATCTCTCTTTTGAGCATTAGACATCTCTAGCTCAATCTCATCTAGATTCTTTTAAATCTCTAAGGCATCAACTACTCAATATCCTCTAAGGGGTTCTTCATCTAGAGTAATCTACTCCTAGACATCCATAATATTTACTAGACTTCCTAGTCTAGGCACAATCAAACGTAAGGCACTAAATGACTTGTTCTAAGGCACACACATAGCATAACACATAAAATCACACACACACACACACACACACACATATATATATAATTTGTTCTCTAGCTTAGGCATTTTCATCTATGCCCATACCCATATTCTAGTACCATGGTAGCACATCAATCATGCGTCATGCATCACATGCATTTTAATTAAGCCCACTCATAGTGACAGTTCAAGGCACGTTCCACCACCAAGCTCCAATTCTAGCCTTCAACCATCCTCCAATTCACAAATACATCAATAGCCTTAATTTCTCCCTTAAGACACATCAAAACATCAAATTAATAATTACTTCCTAGCTTTCAAAAACATCTAACGTTTCGAACATAGTTAAATTCTTAGCAATTCATTATGCAAGCTTAAATCCTTAAACAATGAGTTAATCCCATACCATAGAAGCAAGACTGCATAAATCTAAGCTCCAAATTCCAACAAATCTAAGGGGACTCACCAAAGCTTGAATAAATCAAATTTCTTTGTTGTTAATCGATTAAATTCAAAATCAATTGGTAAAAAGATGTAATCTTACCTCTAGAGGGGGTTCCCAAGCTCCCATCCACTCTAAATGACTTTGAAAATCCATTTGAGGGTTAACATTTTTGAAGTGGTAGAGAGAAAAAAGGACTTTAAGATTTATTTGAAATAGGCGGATAGTCCAAAGCTTTTTTTTATTTTTACCAATACCTAGTGATGTATTGATACATTTGGGAATGTATTGGTATATTTACATGGATTTTGATCAAATCCATCGATGCATTAGGTAACGTATTGATAAAAATTAGACAGCATGCTCACTGCCAAAAATGTATTGATACATGAGGGAAATCCATTGATACTTTTTCCCGTTGGGTGCCCTTTGCTTCAAATCTATCAATACATTTGGATAATGTATCGATAGATGTTCATCCTTATTCAAATCTATCGATATATTCTTATATGTAATGGTAGAAAAATCCCCTATGTGCCTTTTATTGCTCATCTTGCTAAGCATGTATCTACACATTGGGGAATGTATCGATACATTTTCCCCTGTAAAGTAGATTTTCAACTTTTCAAACTTCCAAAATTCCACCTTTAACACCCCAAGATCATTCTTGCTTAAGTCATAAATCACATATCCACTAACACTCATATTTCCTGCATAGATATCCTTAAATATGATGCCAAATTCAAATCAAAACCAGAAGCTATAGGATTTATCACATATGTTCATGAAAATTTACCTAAGTGTCAGTATACATACTCCCATACACTTGGTATATTCAGCACATCATCAAAGTCCTCAAGACTTAATATATTTCATAATTCATCCTTAGTTAACTTAACTTACACATAAAATTAGGAGTGTTACATTCTCCTCTTCTTACAAGAAATTCATCCCCAATTTTAATCACACACTACAAGTTAAAACATATATTAAACTTCAAAAAGGCAAGGATATTTCTCTTACATTTCCTCCTTCAGTTCCCATGTGGCTTCTTCAACCAAATGGCTATGCCACAACACTTTCACTGTAGTGATATCTTCGGACCAAAGTCATTTTACTTGCCGACCTAATATGGCTATGAGGTGCTCTTCATAACTAAGTCTATCGTTTAATTGGGCCTCATCATACTATATCACATGTGAAAGATCGAGAACGTATTTTCTAAGCATGGATACATGAAAAAACTGGATGAAAATTGGAAAAATTAGGTAATATATGTGTTTTAGCACTTTAAAGGGTTGGATGTATTTAGGACTTAGTTTCCCTTTCCTTCCAAATCTCGAAACTCTCTTGGTTGGCGAGATTTTCAAAAGCACATTGTCATTATCTTCAAATTCCAAAGGTTTTTGCCTATTAAGTGTAGGACTTCTAGTGATTTTGAGCTATATGCATCTTCTCTTAGATCACATGGATGCCTCACTCAGCTTTTTAGACCATTTCCAATCCCAAGAGTTTTCGTTTCTCAACTTAAAGCCAATCAATAATCTCATTTATTGCAGTTATCTTTTTCTCTCTCCTTCTTAAACCCTTTATACTCCATGGCACAATAATCATGAATAGAATAAACGTACAAACTTAACAACAACCAGAAATCTTACATCACTGGTCGCTCGACCCCACTTGCCTTTCCTCACTTTCTAGTTTTGAAAAGACCTCCATGATTGCTCTTATTCTTAGTTTGAATTCCTTACCCAATACTTGGCTGGTCTCCCATAATGTCTTTGATTCTTGTTATATCTCCTTGTTCCTCTGTCTTATGCTGTTGCTATTCATTGAAATGTCACTTGAGCTTTAACCTTTTCACCTATCTCTCTTAATCAAACCATTGATATCTCTTCTGTGATAGTGATATTTCCTCCTTTCCAAACTTCCTTTTGGTTACAATTCTCAATAATGGACTAGTATATGCTTCTCTTTGGGTTTTTATAACTCTATGGTATAGAGTTATTTAGACTTAATTTTGATAATAACTTAGCTAAGTTCTTATTGTAATGCATAGAAATTAATTTGGTTTTATCCAATTATTTTAAGTTAATTAATTAGGTGAGTAAATCTAATCTTAGTTAAATTTGTACTTAAATTGGTGTTAATGTGCCTAAGATAAGCTACTATTGATTTATTTATGCCTTTGTAGGTGTTTATTGAAGAAAAACTTTAATGAAAAGACTTTTAATGGAAGTAGGAGAGAAATTTCAAGGTGTAAACTTCCACTACACATGTCTTGTTATTTTGACCATAACTTTCTTTACAGAACTCTGATTGACGTGATTCTTAGACCATTGAAAATCTAAGAGAAAAGCTAAAACTTTCTTATTTACCACTTTGCCTAGTTTGATATGAAAAGTGGTTAAAAACCTTCTTATCGTAGGAGCACGTGGTCTAATGAAGATTTCCTTGTTCAAATACATTTATTTCTTGGCCAACATAGAACTCATAATTTAAGTGGGTTTAGCTATTTTGGTTATAGCTTTGAATCGTATAAAAGCATCTATGAAGAGCACTTTTAAATCAATCAATCAAACATGAAACACAAAATTTAGAGCTGAGAATTAGCCACAAAATCATTAAAAAAATTCTCATTGGAGCTAAGAAGAAATTGAAAGATTCAAGAAGATTTGGAGATCGAGATTATAATTCTTAGGATTTTTATTTTTTTTGGTTAATCTTTTATTTTCTTGGTTTGGTTTTAATGTTTAACTTTATTTAATGATGATGTGTGATATTATGAGAAACTAAATTATTTATCTAAGATTATGATTGAACTCGATATGTAGTTTGATTTATTTATCTTTCTTTTGCTTATTTTGATTGTTTACAGGTGTTTATTCTATTCTGTTCTTAATGCTTCTAATTGATTGGCAGCCAATTAGAGTGAATTGGAAACCTAAGTTAAACCTTGATGAAAGAAATTTAGATAGGCTTAGAATAGAATAGCGTATGATCGAATACACTTAGTCGATTAGGTAGTTTTATTTGCATATAATGTAGACATACACCTATAAGCCATATGTAGCCAAAATTAGAGCACAAACTTAATGAATCTTTTTTTAATTTAATTTGTATAGACATATATTAAGTTAATTGGTAGAGATATTTTTATGAGAAACTCAACAAAGACTTGTGAATAATTTAGTACTCTTAGTTAACAACTTAATTCATTAAACTAAGTTAAGAGAGAGAAACAATATTTAGATAAAGTATTGAGGGACTTCATAATCTTAAGTCTAGTAGTTACTTGAATTTAATAAAGTGATTTTACTGATTGATTTTAGATTAGTTTTAGTTATTAGCTTTAATTTTTGTTTTTAATAATTTTTAAAATTTGGTTGTTTGAATAGGATTAAGGTGTGTTAATTTTAATAGTCAATATTAGGAATTAATTCAATTCTCCATGGGAGCAAAGTCTACATTTCACTATATTATTTGTTAACAATACGTGTACTTGTGCGAGAAATCAACAAGTTTTTGGCGCCATTGCTGAGTAATTGATTTTTAATTCTTTCTTGTTAATATTAATACTAAGCATTCTTAATCTTACTTCAGACTTTTCTTTTCTTTTTCTTTGTTTTTAGATACTTTTGGTTAAGGTGATGAATTATTATAACTATCAGTGCTTTGATTGCCTAAGTAGATGTTTTGTCTTTGAAAATTGACACGTTGGGTGTTAATGTTTTTCCAAGTCCTTTTATGACATGCCCATTTTATGGAGATAGGCATTAAGTGATTATTGTCCAACTTATTATGAATCAATGCAATTTGATGGAAGCTTTAATGGGCAACAAAATAATTCATACTCTAACAATTACAACTCAGGGTGGAATCACCAAAATATTTCACAAAGTAATGATCAAAGTCCTACATATTAATCATAGCCCATTTTCCATAATGGTCTTCAGTCATAAGTTAGAGCCCTTATACTTGAGAAAAAGCCAACTTTGAAAGCAATGTTTATGCAATACATGGCAAATATGGATGTAGTCATTCAAAGTCAAGAAGCTTCACTAAGAAATATCGTGACACATGTGAGTAAACTTAGTAATGACATCAGTAATTGGCCTTAAGAAACTTTACCAAATGACATTGAGCCTAATCCTAGAAGAGAAGTATATGGTAAGCATTTTGATGAGGTAAATGGCATGAATGTGGTAGATTATGGAGAAAAAGTAGATCAAGAGAATACTTCTAACAAGAAAGTTCAAGATGAAGAAATTAGGCAAAAGGAGGAAGTATCTACACCACCACAAGTCAAGCGATATGTTCCTCACATTCCCTTTCTAGATACAGTTGATGAGATACCTAAGGACGTTATTGATATGTAAAATCTAATGAAACTCTTTAAAGCATGTGTGGTTCAAAATGCAAAAACGAAGGACCAGAATGAAGAACTTATAAATGTTACATATGTTGTAAAGGCTATACCAAAAATGTATTATTCAAGAAAAACTCAATTTGAGAAGTTGGGTAAAAGCCAGCCTATTCTATCACTTTGGTTTTAGCAAGTACAAAATCTTGAGTTAAACCCCCTACAATCTCATCTTAAGAGGAGGCTATTTTCACTCCTTAAACTTTTTCTATGCAAATTCAAACCTCCTTAAGGGGTGAATGAAGTTCTCAACCAAAGTCAAGCTATTGACTATAAAGAAAAGCTTATTGGGAGGCAACCCAAGCTTTTAAAACTCTTATTCATTTTCTTTCTTTTCAGTTATTTATATTCTTTTTGTAGTAAAAAAAATCCTCTTACAAGTGACAATGAGGAAGATGATGATATGAAAGAGGATGAAGATTAAAGCTTCTTTACATTCATCCAACTACCAAGGGAGTATTATTTTACCTTTCATTTATTCTTTCCAACATTGAGGACAATGTTTAGTTTAAGTTTAGGGGGGTGAATTTATTTTTCTATTGGTAAATATTTTATGGAAGTTTTAGATTAATTTTATTTGCATGTTTATTTAGATGCATGCTTGCTTAAGTATTTAGGAATCCAGAGCAAAGTTGTGCCAAATTTTTCAATGATTTTCCATATCTAATGATGAGAACTTAGTTGTCTTGAATTTTTAGTTTTAGGTGAATAAGGATATTGTTGGTTCATGCTAAATTCTTTTGTTTACTATCATTGTTCGCATGTGATTTTCACAATTTTGTACACTATATCTTTTGCTTTGAATTATTGTGAATATCAAGAGAAGGTTTATATTGATGTGAATTGAAAATTACGTCAAAAATTCTAGAATTTTCTTGATTTTCTTTTTAGGCGAAATCCTAGGCAATACTCAGTTAGGGACATGATTTAAGCCATTTTTGACCGTTTAAGCCTTTGAAGCTAACCTTGATATATTTTTATCCCTAGTATACCCTTTTGAGCCTAATTTCCTTTCTCTTTGTTTAAATACAAAATAATAAGCTTAGCCTTAAAATAAAGTTTTCAAGTTTCCAACCCTTAGTCTTAAGCATGTATATTGTTTTAAGAAATATGGACTAAGCTAAATGTTGGAAAAGTTAGAAAGGTGGAGTTGCTGAAAAAAAAACAGTTCAAAATATTAAAAATCACCTCGTTACTTACAATACAAAGAACATAAGTTTGTGGGTGTAAAATTGTGGAATTGTGAAAAAAAAAAGAAAAAAAAAGAGAACAGAGAAAAAGTAGAATAAAGTGCTGAGCAAAAGAAAAGTTTAAATGTGGAAGAAAGAGTGTATATGGAGAATGAAAACAAAGCTCTTTGTAGGCCCTAGAATAATTATGTGCTTAAGTTGATTTGAGCCATACTATATCTTTTAACTTACCTTGACCTTAACTATACATTACAAGCTTTATAAAGTCCTATTGATCCTTAGCTTTGTGTTAGTCTATATTAGTGAAAAGAGAGATGAAAAGCAAACCTATGGAATTCTAGTACTAATTGAAATTTCGTGCTGGCACAAACTTATCAGGATATCATGATATTCTTGTTAAAAGATTTCATGCACACACAAAAATCCATTCATGAATGTGCTTGCATTGGAACTGAAACATGAATTTGAATGATGCCAATATTTTTCCCTAAGAAATTGATAGACATACTTTTGAGGAAATTATGAGAGATAATTGATGTTAGCGCACATTTTCTCTAGTAGTTGCTTTATCTATTTTGCTCTCACCATTTAAATTGTTTTTTTTTTGGTAAGTTAGTTTCTTGTCTATGTTTTGCTCAGGGATTAACAAAATCTTAAGTTTGGGGGTGTGATAGCTCTATGATATAGAGTTATTTCAACTTAGTTTTGATAATAATTTAGCTAAGTTCTTATTGTAATGTATAAAAATTAATTAGGTTTTATCTAATTATTTAAAGTTAATTAATTAGGTAAGTCAATCTAATCTTAGTTAAATTTATGCTTAAATTAGTGTTAATATGCCTATGATAAGTTATTAGTGATTTATTTATGCCTTTGTAGACTTTATTGAAGAACTTTTAATGGAAGAAGGACTTTTAATGCAAGTAGGAGAGAAATTTCAAAGTGCAGACTTTTACTGCATATGTCTTGATATTTCAACCATAACTTTCCCTACAGAACTTCAAATGAGTTGATTCTAGACCATTGAAAAGTTAAGAGAAAGGGCTACAACTTTCATGTTTACCACTTTGGCCAGTTTGGTCTGAAAAGTGGTCAAAAACCTTGTCTTAGTAGCAACATGTGGTCTGATAAAGATTTCCTAGTCCAAAAACGCTTATTTCTTGCCAACATAAAACTCAGAATTCAAGTGGGTTTAGCTATTTTGGTTACAGCTTTGAGCCTTATAAAAACATCTTTGAAGAGAACTTTTAAATCAATCAATCAAACACGCAACACCAAATTTAGAGTTGAGAATTAGCCATAAATCATTGAAAAAAGTCTCACTAGAACTGAGAAGAAATTGAAGGATTCAAGAAGATTTCGAGATCAAGATTATAATTCTTGAGATTTTTATTTTTTTGTTAATCTTTTATTTTCTTGGTTTGGTTTTAATGTTTAAACTTTATTTGATGATGATGTGTGACATTATGAGAAACTAAATTATTTATCTAAAATTATGATTGAACTCAATACGTAGTGTGATTTATTTTTCTTTTGCTTATGTTTGATGATTTTAAGGTGTTTATTCTATTTTGTTCTTAATGTTCCTAACTGATAGGCAGCCAATTAGATTGAATTGAAAATCTAAGTTAAACCTTGATGAAAGAAATTTAGGTGGGTCTAGAATTGAATAGCGCATGATTGAATTCACTTAGTTGATTAGTTAGTTTGATTTATATATAAGGTAGACATATGCCTATAAGTCATACATAGCTAAAATTAGAGCACGAACTTAATAAATCTTTCTTCAATTTAGTTTGCATAAATACATAGTAAGTTAATTGGGAAATATATTTTTATGAGAAACTCAACAGAGACTTGTAAATAATTTAAGACTTTAAGTTAACAACTTAATTCATTAAACTAAGTTAAGAGAGAAACAATATTCAGATAAAGTATTGAAGGGCATTATAATCCTAGATCTAGTAGTCACTTGAATTTAATAAAGTAATTTTGCTTATTGATTTAAATTAGTTTCAAATTTTCTTTTCAATAATTTTTAAAATTAAGTTATTTGAATAAGATTAGGGTATGTAAATTTTAGTATTTAACATTAGGAATAGAACGTGTAACACCTTGTACCCTCATATAGAAGCCAATAAGAACTTATTGATTAGATAGAGGGTCAATTGACATAAATTTAAGTGCTAAAAAGCGATGATGGCGAAAGGAATATCTTAAAATAAAATATTTTATACGTGAAAAAATAATAATTAAATAATAATATTTTTATCGGAGATGAATTAGTAGGTTAAAAGGTAATTTGGAAGTGAATTGTGACAAAGTGACACACTTTGGGACCCAAGAAGACAAGTGAAGAATTTTAGAATAAAATAATATTTTATTAATAAATTAATATTAAAACATTAATATTTTATCTGTTATTGGGATTAGTCATGAAGGAGGATTATATGACTAATCTAGGTGAAGGAGAAAAAGAACGAAAGAATTTTAAAGAATAATGATGTAAGTAGGGCTCGTGTGCCTTTATTTAATAAAGCAAAAGTGAGTAAGTATATATTTAAATATTATGCTAACATCTTGGTGAAATGCAAATTTGATATTTTATTTGTACAAGTGTAAAGGGTGAACGATAGAAGGAAATTGAAATTTAAAAGAAATGATTGAAAGGCCAAATTGTAAAGGACGAAAAGTATGGAGGCTCGAATGGTAAATAAGAAAAATTTTGAGGACTTATGTGCAATTACAATATTTGAAGTTAAATGGAAATTAATTAACCAAGAGAAGTTAGATTATATGGGATAATGAGATGAACATATAAAATTCACTATTACAAGCAAATTATTGCATGCAAAAAAGAGGAAGTTAGTGGAAAGCATGTAAGACCCCACCATGTGATAGTTGACTAAGAGAAAAAGAATAAAGAGTATTTAAGTGGAAGAAAACCATGGTTTGGCAACGATAGCCCATGGTAAATAAAGTAAGGATGGTAATGTGATTTGAAAAGAAAAAGATAATCATAGCATGAAATGCTATTGGATGATAAGGTGGCATTAAAAAGGAATGAAAATGAAATGCATAGAAATACATGTGGAATGAAATGCAAATGAAATAAATCAAAAGAGAATACAATGTGGACCAATGCACGGACAAGGCAAAGTAACCAAAGGATAAAGGAATGGATAAGGAAACATTGCATGAAGAAAACACCAACGGTAGTGGCGTTAATAACAAAGAAAGAAAATTGCATGGTGTGACATGTAAAGGAAAAATAAAATAGAAAAAGCGTAAGTAACCTGGGGCAATCCGCCCATGTAAGAGAAAAATGAGAATGAAAGCCATTTCAAGGCTTCTGCTTTGAGAGAATCTACCCCATTTGGAAGAGAAATGAAGGGACAATAGCCTTGTGAGGCTTCCACCCGAGAAGAGAGAAAGAGTTGAGTGAAAAGGGCTTGGAGGAGGCTCAGTTTTGTGGAAGATGGGAGAAAAACCAAAAGATTTTCTCTTACATGCCATGGTTGAAGCTTTAGGAAGGAATGAGAGGTTCAACCTAGTGGTTCTAAGTCAAGGAAGGTAAGTAGAATTTTAATTTTGGTTATAACTTCTTGAGGAAATGAGTTGGTAATTGTGTGAGAATGTTTGTGGCAGCAAAAGTCCTCTAAGATTTGAAAGAAATAGATGCATGCATGTGGGTCAATCTTGGAATGCATGGTGATTTTGAAGCTAGATAAGCAATGGTGAGTGTTTTAGTCTTGAAATCACAAATAGACGAGAAATGAGATGTGTGCTAATTTTTATGCTTGTGGTAGCAATGGTGACCGAGAATGTAAGGAATGGTAGATTACATGTGGAACTCAAGCTAAAACTGAAAGGTAAGCATGCAATGTGACTGCATGGTGTTGTGTTGGCTTTGGTTAGTTGATAATATATGGATTTTGTGTTAAATGATTGTGAGTAAGGTTGATGAAAACTATGAAATTAGGTTACAGATTTATTGATTGATGTGCTGCCATGCATGTGAATAATTAAGTGTATTGGGTTTGTATGGTTGCAAGGAATTGTATAAGTCCAGAAGTGTGTTGTGGTGGCGTGTTCGAGGAGGTAATGGGTGACTGTTGAGTAGAATTAGCTAGATACACACCTAAATTGATAGCGATGTAGTGTCTTACTATTGTAAGGCTAGTAGAAGGTGCTTATTTTAAAATTTTCATGATTATATAAGGATATACATATAGTAAACATTGATAGTATTCTTTAAATGCATTTATGGAAAGCATGAGCTACTAAAAAATGATAGGCAATTTTAAATACTATTTTTGAAAGATTTATACACTGTTATTGTGGAATGCATGAGCTGGTAGAAACCATAGAAAATTATGGATGCAAGTTGTTTTGGATATATCTATAAATAAGCTATATATGTAAAGTGTTTTAGAAACCGGAGAAACAAGCATTTTTACGATGTTTGTATCAAAATCCGTGCCTTGTATTTTTGTGTGATAGGCATAGCTAAATGCATTTGTTAAACAATTTAAAATGCAAGTTTTGAGCACCAGTTTTATTTTGATCTTTGTACAAAGTGTTTACAGCATGCCATTTACTGTGAAAAGCAATTTGAAAGGTTATCGAACTTTGATTTCAAACAATTTAAAGGAAAAGCCTTCAAAAAATTGATTTAGTTTTGAAAACAGTTTTGACAAACCAAGAGCATCAAGAGTAGGCCAAATGTCTCATCGGCATAGTGTGACCTTTGTGCACAAGTGATCTCTAGCTAGAAAACCTTTAGGTTACCAACGAGTTGTTAGACGTGGCTAGGGCCATGGTTTGTAATTATACACGGCAATGCTATGGGTTATTATATGCGGCTTGGCCACGAGTTGTGATACACGGTTGCAGCTGCTTGATTTCTCTGATATCAGCCAACATTGTCGAGACTGCCATGGTTGTGGGAATCTAGTGGAGCGAAGCTGCCGGATTGTTATTTATGTGGAAATGGGTCCACGAATTGATTACTATGCTTACCTACTTGAGAGCCTTATGAGTTTTTTCGACGCGTACTCTTTTACATGGTAGAGAGTTAAGATATCTCTACAGCTCCTCTTGTTTGAATAAAAGCTTTCAGTGCTTACTTAATTATCATGAGTTGGCTTATGTGGCTGTACAAATTGATTTCTTTGCATGCCATATATTTTGGGAGCATGAATACTTTTATACTGTTATTCATATTTTGATGGCAAGTGATGTTCTTGTTGGCTCCATTAGTTTTTGATGATAATAAAACATTCCTATTTATCTATGTCTAACCTTTCTACTTGAGTGTGCAGGACAAATATATATTAAATAATTAGTTAATCATTCAAAAGACAATATCAAAACTCATAAGAATAAGGAGCTATAAGTGAGCAATGAAACAAAAAGCCTCTTAGTTGGATAATCAAGGAAGTTGGTTGGATAAAACTCAAAAGAGAAGTTGGCAGGTTCAAGCAAATCATGAAACAGAGAACACTTAGTCGACCAAGAGACTGTGTTAGTCTATTAAGAGCTTACTACCAGATACCGGGTTCAAAGACAGAAACAACTTAATCGACTAAGAAGTTTTGTTAGTCGACTAAGAGGTTACTGCCAGAAACTGGGTTTAGATACAGAGACAACTTGGTCGACTAAGTGATAATGGTTAGTCGACTAAGAGCATTCTGTCTGACAGTTTGAACTGAACGCTAAAAGAAAAACTAATGGCTAGAATTGCTCCCAAACTGTTTCCAACAGTCAGAATCTATCTAGCTGCCATCAGAGTTGATTTTTCAAGTAGAAAAAGCCCTCCCAACAACCATAAATTAGTTTTGAAGGCTTCCAAGATCAAAAAGAGCTCAAAAATCTCAAAAACACTCTGCATACTTTCTGCAGATTATTATTCTAAGATTATTATTCTTATTCCAATTTTTATCATTCAAATTTATCTGTTTTATGCTTTTTTTCCATCTACGCCCTACACACGGAGCTGATGATCACTGAATCTGTGAGACTCACCCCCTATTTCCCTTTTGCAGATAGTGATCAGCCTAGCCTGCATTCATCGGCATTTACAGTCCTTCGCAGATAGGTAAAGGCATGTCATAGCACTTTATTCTAAGTCACTCCACTGTTAGAGGTTGAGTCGTTCATAGCATGATGTATTTGTAAATAGTAACAATGTAAATGTGAAGTTGGATACTATAGACTTTAGTGTATTCTTACAATTATGATGAATAAAGGATAAGATGGCTTATTACTATTTATGTTCAATTCTTATTACAAAGAGTTTATGGTTCAAACTAACTTCATAGATTGCTGGCATGAACATGAAGTAATAACTAAAGTTTCAATTAAGGCTTGTTCGGGACTTGACGAGTTCTCCAGTAAAACTCGGACGCTAGTAGCGATCGAGGAGCGGTTGTTACAGAACGAATTCTACTTTTTACTATATTGCTTGTTAATAATATGTGCACTTGCGTGAGAAATCAACAACAACCTCTTATCCCTAAAGCTCTTGAATCCCTTTATATTGGCCTTTGACTACTGATTTTGACTTCACTTCTTGTTTTCCTTTTTCCCACCCTGTTCTTTCATCAACATTGCCTCATGATACCTCTTACCAAACACGTCATTGATCCTGGTTCTCGCCTTAATGCCACTTTCTTCCCTCTACTAAAGTTCCTGACTCTTTCTCATTTTTTACCATAGCTCCCATCGAGTCCCTTCAGCTTCTTTACTTTTGGACAAGCAGGAAGATGCGCTTGGTCCTCGAGTCCTGTCTTGTTTATGGGTCCTTATCATTTTATCTTGCTCCCCTCCAATGGTCCCTCACTTATTGACTATCCGTTTGTTCTTTTTCCCACTCCTCTGCAGCTGACTTGTTATTCAATTGATCACTGTAGGAGGGAGGCAAATATGGTTACTCATGACAAAGCCAAGTTTGTCAAAATGTTAGGAGTGTACCAGGTTCTATGAAGGGAATTTTCTGAATTTCCAATACAAGCTCAAAGTGCATTTGCGCATGATGGAACTTCAGTGTTATAAGACAAGTTTGGGTAATCGGATTAAAATGCATGGTGAGGGTACTCCTTTTTCCTTCTCATGGTTCTATTTCAATAGAGTTTTTCATAGAAAGGTTTTTAAAGAAGCTCTTTCATCATGCAGTAGGATAAATGATAATATGAGAGGCTATAATGGTGTTAATATGTGGTTATTCATATTGTAATTGCTTTTGCTTTTAACAATTAAATGAAATTCACCTTTTCAAAAAACTAAAATGATTTTGGCTTAGCAAAACAAATTATCTAAAAACACGTAATAAAAGTTGGGTTTGGAGCTTCATGGTATTGTCACGTGACAGCTCTGAATCCACCTCTTTTTGTTTCCTTTTATTTTGTCCATATTCTCCTTTTTTAATATAGCAATGTTATTGTTTACGATTTTCTTTTTTACTTTCGACGTTAAAAGGCATGAAATATCAATTTTATTAAAAAAAAGATATCAAAATTAAAATTTGTTTTCTTAATTTTTGTAAAGGTCAAATATAGGATAAAAATGGAACAAGGAAAATATAAATATAAAAAAAATTATATAACACATGATAGAGATTAATTACCTATTAAGTATGGGAAAATATAATTGAAAAAATGGATCCATTTTTATTTGGAAATAATAAATATAAACAGTTAAAGTCCATTTTCTGATATAATCAAAACGTTAAAATCTATTTTGATTTAAAGTTTATTTTCTGATAAAAACGAAAATTAAAGTCTATATTTGTTTTCTTTCTTTTATTTGATTTTTAATTTGAAGGTTAGAAGCAAACTGGTTATAGCCAAACACAAGAACGCGACGAGGAAACAAACTCTGCGACAGAAGTCCTAAAGTTTGTAACAAAAAATGTCAACAAATTTTAAGATAATGATTAACTTAGATGAATGGATAATTGCACACATCTTTTGAACACCTCCTAAAAATTTCTCGGAAGTACTCCTCATAATGACGAGTATAGCTGATCATTGGTTGATTCTATTCAATGCCTTGAAAAGATAAATCATTAAGAATTAGAATTCTCTTAAGTTTAAAGTATATTCTTAAAATAAATTCTTAGCATACTTCGGCCATTTATGTTCACATCTGCACCCTTTTGGTGCACTGGACGCAAGCTTTTTACAGTTACGTACTTAAATTCTGGTGAGACACTGGTTAAACTTGCTTTACTACATATATTGTAACGTCAAGGATAGAAGCCAAAGGAGGAAAGACAAAAATAATCAAACCTATGACCAAAGCCAAGGATGCTTGAAATTGCACCTCACAAAGCTACCTAAAGCTTGCCTAGCTAGTAGGTTGACCGAAAACAACGTTATGTTTTATATATATCAATCGATAATTTCCAAAGACAAATCTAAATCCTGGATTTGAAAAAATTACAACTTTTCAGCGTAGCCAATTGATTGAAAACGTGGCCGATTCACCATTAGTCTTGGGCCTGGCGAGCTTGCTTGAAAACAGCAAAGTAAGAGATAAATCAATATATAGGTGGAACTACCATCAAATTTGAACAAACAAATGATCCTGATCTAGGATCAAACTTGAAATGGTTTTCCAGCAAAAGGGTTGTATTTTCAGATTGCATGGGGCAATGTTTGAATGGTTAAAAGTTTGTACAAAAATGAACTAGTTTCAGGCGCCCACGAGAACAAAAAGAAATGTAAGCTTGCATCATCATCCGCAGCATAATATAGGCTTCAATCTTCATCATTTTAGAGGCTGGCAGTCAAGAATTTCTGTCATATATTCTGGTCAAGTCCATGGGCTTCATGGTTAAAAAATTGAACGTATAGAAGAAAATTATTCATCCCCGCTGTAAGTTGTTATGATAATCTATTTTACGCTGATTTAAAAGAAGAAAAGAAAATCACAACTTCACACATGATGTAACAAAAGAAAAGTATTGCGCCCAAACAATATATAGTTGCAGTCAAAAACATATCCAATTGAAATAAATTATAAGGTTGATGAAGGACGATACAGGACTTTTCGATGTTCCTGGCTTTCTGCTGTCAATATGGGCAGCTTGCTTGGACGACTATAATTACCTTTTTGTTCCTCTTTCTTTTTCTGGTCAAAGGTTCTGTGTATTTGACTTCACCAAAGTTTTAATTTTTTTATTAAATTCCACCGCTCTTTAAAAAAATTAACATAATATTTTAAAGAGTCCCTAACCCCCAAAACAATTAAAAGAAACTCTTTTTTTTTATTATGTTTAATCAAATTTTTATATCTTATTTTGAGTCAAATAAGTATTTATTATTAATCATCGACTAATTGTTATTATTCAAAACGTCGCTTATCATTTTTTATACCACATGACATTAACATAAAGAATGAAAATGTCATGTGATTAAGTTATCATGTCAGATCATAATTCAGTATATCATGTTAACATGTCATATCTGCATCACATGTCATCCAATGATAAGTGATATTTTGATTATTAATAATTAGTCAATCATTAATTAATAAAAATAAAAAGAAGCAAAAAAAAACTTATTTAAATTTTTCTGAATGGTTCAAAAATTTTCTAAATATTATGCCAAAAAAATTCAACATATTTCTTCATTCCATTGCTGTGATTATATATGTTTCCATCTACTTGAAAAAGAAAAGTATAACTTTTCTTATCCTTTCCATGTTGTTTTCTTTTAATTTCTCAAAAGATCAATTAAAATGTGTGAAACGACATTGATAAAAATAATCTTAGCCATGCAATAGTCAATGGCGTATACATGAAGATCATGCATCCTTGGATGATGCCGGTTTTCTTGGCAACTTTCCATAGAAAAACGATTCGTATAAGTCACTGCGTAAACAAATAAATATTTTGTTTGAGACAAAAGTCAATGGCTTCATTAAACAAATTGAGTGAATTTTAGATTTGCACATTGAATACTGCTACCAGCCTACCACGCCTAATTGTTGACTAAAAATGTTATTTTTTAACTTGGTAAAAGTTAAGGAATAAAAATTTAAGATCAGAGAAAAAAATATAATTAATATATAATCTATATGAAAAATGTGTCAATCAAAAAATTTAAAATATTTTTAAGGAATAATTTTTAAAAGCAATTAAAATACTATTTTTAATAATATTTTATATTGAATTCAGGACTTAACAATTAATATGCTGAATTAGAATACATTAACAAAATTCTGTTTTTAAGTATCATTTTAATTAATTTTAACAAATACTTAAATATAAACACCCGTTAACTGAACCTTTCATAAAATTTACCGCTAATATTGTCATGGGTTTACTGAGCTTGAAGACAAGCTCACATAATTGCTTGGTCAGCTTAAACGAAGTTTCTGCCGACTTTGGTGGAGCTTGGTTGTCTGAAACTTTACTAGCATGTGCCATTTATTTTAGATGTCATGATTATACTAATTGCTTTCCCACGCGGTGGACACTTTTTGGTCCCATCTTCACTTCGTCTCTTTCTCTTTTCATTGGTAAAATCTTCTGCAAGTCGCAAACATAGCTTGAATTTTTTTTTTTGAAAGGAAATAAAGTCTTGACCTTTATGGCTTAATGTAAGATTAAGACAACAGGGAGCGGTTCTTATTTATGCATATGGGGATTTAGCCTGCTTGCCACCGCCAGTTGCCATCACCCATCATTAAACTTTTTTTTTTCTTTTGCTTTTTATATATATTAAAGAAACTAAAGGGTATGAAAGGGGACCTATTAAAACTTACTACTTCGACTTTTATCCTTTTAAGAGGTGGAACAAACCCTTACCTCGAGCTTGAAGTTGAAACGAAACTATTTTTCTCAATATCTAAATTTGTCTTGAGGAGAATACATAAATTGCTCTTAGTATTTCTTAATAAGAAGTCCTAAGATAGATATATCTGTCATTTTTGTTTTAATATAAAATTCATGTGCTAGATCAAATACATATTATTAGTCAAATCTTGCTCAAGGTAAACCAAGTTATTCTAAATATAACATAAAATTTTATGCATATTGTAGATATTTGATTTTCCTTACTAATTTATTATTTCATTAAGTATTGTTTTACAATAACATAATATCATACAAAAAATAATGAGAATAATTAGAATGAGTAAAACAACTATATCACAGGGACAACAATTAAGGTAACTCTGAACAAGTGGTAGGCCTTATGGATTAGGTTCACCTTAGAATGTTATGAAGATCTTAACTTGATGGATTAGTTATGGAGACAGTTATGAGGTCTTCTTAACTTTTTTCCTAAATTATAAGTATTTTTCTCTCTTGTCTATTCTCTCTTATTTTATCTGTCTTACTTGTCCTCTCTTGCCTTTATCCTTTACCTTGTTCTCTCATACTTTTTATCTCTTATGTTGTACTCAAGAACAAGTTGCATTAAACAATTAATGGCACATGTTAGAAAAGTCCACTACTTCAATAGCTACATAATGAGTTTCAATAACTGCTATTTATTATATATAACAAAACTCTTTTTAGTAATTGTTACCCATTATGCACATTAAAGTTCTTTTCACTACTATTATTCATTACATGCATTAAAATTTGTTCTTGAGTAACTATATCTTCTACCTCTATAAATATAGCTTTGACAATTCATTTTGGAAAGAACAAGATTTCTTGGCTAAGGCAAATAGACTTTTATACCCTCAATTTAAATATTCCCTCACAGATTCTCTTCTACTTAGTCTTTCTTTGTTTTATTCTCAACCTTACTCTATCGTTTACATATTCTCTACACCTCCTCCATCCTATTCAACCTTACTTTACCAATCTCTTGCACCTACAACAACACTCAATACTCCTTGAACTACTCTAATATGTTAGCTTTATTAGCTTTATATTGATTATAGTTTTGAAATGACAAAAATTATCAAACTTGCTTGAATGAGTTTTGCACTTAAATTATTCATGTTAAAAACTCCCATGCATTTGCTTTTGAAATGTCTAAGTACTTAACAAAGTTTTTAAAGACATTACACTCTTAAATCAAAGGGTGTTTTGTCACCATCAAAAAAAAAAAGAAAATTGTTGACTCCATGTGTTTTTAATGATAACAAAACATTCCACATTCTTTAGGTCTAACTGTGTTATTTGAGTCTGCACAGGCAACATTGATATATTATTGTTTATCTCACATCCCAAATTCCTCATGATAAGTCTCAACTCCAAAGAAAATGATTCTAGCAAGATAGAACACACTTTATGAAGATTAATCATTAACATTTCAGTTTGATCGATTAAACAAGTAAAAAAAGAAGGACTTCAAGCTTCACAAAAAGATTTTAATCGATTAACGTATGTTTTAATCGATTAAAATAACGCTGGAATGGACTTCGAGAAAGACAAAAAGGTTTCGAATCTATTAAAACCCATCTTATTCTATTAAAGCAACACTGGAATGCACACTGAGATAAACAGAGGGATTTTAATCAATTGGCACAAGGTTTAATTGATTAAAACGGTATTGGAGGATATTGTAGCAACTTTAATCGATTAACCATAAGGTTTAATCAATTGAAATTCAAAAAGAAGATACGTTAGCATTAGAAAAGAAGATTCAAATTTGAGTTCGCCATCAAAAGGCATCAAGTGAAGAAATTTGAACCCAAAGAGATTTTAATCTATCAAAAATCATATTAATTGATCAAAGAAGAAGCAAAGAGCTTTTTATTTGATTAAAGACAAGGTTAATCGATTAACTTGAAGTTATGGGGACAAACAAAATGATTTTAATTGTTTAAAACCAATTTTAATTAATTAACCTGAAGAAACAATATGACAAAGAAAAAAATTTTTAATTGGTTAAAATCTATTTTAATCGATTAAAGCTTAAACAAATTTGAATTTCAAGCCGCTATAAAACAAAATAATGGGCATATTAGCTTTAAACTATCTCCAATGGTTGAATTTCACTCTCTAAATATAAAAAATGGTTCAAAAGGTCATAAATGCTATGCAGAACCATGCAAGGGCAAATTTATAGCCAAAAAGGGCCAAAAGTTCTCCTTTGATGTGTATTTCACTCTATTCTTTGTAAAAGTATTTGAACTTAACTTTGTACATTTTAAATCAACTGTGTAATTAATTGTACTTCATTTCTCTCTATTTCTTGTTTACTTAGAGTGTGCAAAGCACTCTAAGGTGTAGACTAAGCTTAGGAAAGCTTGGAAAATCTTATAAGGTTTGGAACTTGGGTTAGAAAGTCATCTTGTAAAAGCTTGGTGGAAGTTGTCAATTTATCTAGTTTAGTGAACTTGGGTTGAAAATCCTTGATTAGAAAAGATCATGGTAATGGATGTAGGTCAAGGGGATCAAACCACTATAAATATTTATGTTTTTTTCATTTCTCTTTATCCTCACTTTACTTGGTGATTTTCTACCTTTACAAGTTCTAAACTTTTCTTGTCAAAATCCTTCAAAAGTTTTTCAACCCTAAGAGTTTCCTTCAAACTTTTTAAAAGTGATATTCACCTCCCTTTAGCACTCCTTTGGGACCAACAAAATCTTCTTCTTCATCAACTCCAACATATTCTTTTACTTATTTACAACATTTCCTCCCTTTCTATCCCAAGAATTCCTCTACATTTTGACAACTCCATCGGTGAGGAATGCTTACACTAGGTAAAATCTCATTACAAAAAAGCTTGTATTACTAAAAGAGATGGATAGTTCCAAAGGCAACCTCAGTGCACCTATTCCCACTTACATCTAGAACTAAATGAAAATGATCCAAGCTTTCCCAAGAGAGCATGTAAACATTAAGAGACAATAATAAGTTGGTAATGGGGACCATATCCCAACTTGTATCTTCTACTGCCACCACTTATCAAGCTCAACTAGCACACTATAATGGTAAATAGAATGCACCTGATCGAGCCACTCCCTTAATTATAAACATAAACAAAAATGGAGAAAATGGAGAAAATCTTGTTGATGTGGTAGTGATTGGAAACCCAAATATGATCAATCCCTTTGTGATAGTTACACTAATTACTACCTTTACTATAGTGATCTCGCTAATCACTTCTCAAGGTTGATGAAAGAAAAGCTCCAAAGGCTACTTGATTAAAAGAATGAGAGCTTAACATTTTTTGAATTTAATTATAAGTTGCCCTACCCAACTAGTGTAGTTGTTAAGCCATATCCTAAGGGCTACACTAGCCCCTAGTTCAAACAATTCAATGTTAAGATTAAGGATGCATGAGACAATGTTATGAAGTTTGTGAAAACCTTGGAAGTTGCAAGATTGGATGATGATTTAAAGTTGAAGGAGTTTTTTCAAATATCTTATGGAAAAGGCTTTTACATTGTATGCTAATCTCACCCTTGCTTTTATTGAATCATGGAGCCAAATCTGCAAAATGTTTGGATAGCAGTTCTTCTCTACTCAAGAGGAGGTTACTCTTGTTGACTGGGGAAAAAAGCATAACAAATCTAGAAAAGATCTCATGAAATATATCCAATACTTTAGGAAAAAGGTGTTAGACATATGTGAGGCTCATGACAAAAAAGAGTTAGTGAGAAAGTTTGTGTCAAAGGGATGTTCAACAAGTATAAGCTGAACTTAGAATACTTACCTTTTCTAACTTTCGCTACTTTGGTTGAAATTGCACGAAAAACCAATAATACGGGTCTTAAGTAAAGATGAGCTAGTCATGTTGATAGGAGGAATACTTTGACAATAAATGCAATTCAAGCAAGAAATAGAGAAAAAAAAAGGTTATTGACCTATTATGTCCTTGACAAGATAACTTAAGAAGAAGACATGATGAAGAGGTTGATTATCCACCACCATTTTTAGTCTCATTGGATAGAATGGGAACACTTATCCACGAATGGGTAAGGAATGGACAAGTGAACTTTCCTTAAGTTACATGACCATCAATGACAAAAGATAAGTCAAATTTAAGATATTTTGGCTATCACCAAATAGTTGTTCATTCACTTACTAAATGTAGAGATTTGCATAAAATAATTTCAACAAAAGGGCACAAATAAGAAAGGTACTAATAATGAATAACAAGGTTAAGAACTATCCGTTTCTTGCTCATTATTATATTTCTACAGCTTTGATTACTAATTATTGTATGTGTGGAAATTTGACATTTGTAAAGAAAATAAATTCATATTTTAGTTGCAAGCTTTATCGCTCATTCTTCAATTGCAATTATTTTATGCTATTGGCTGTAAGCTTTATTGCTCAATCTTTGGCCATAACTCATCACTAATATTTCAATGACATGCTTGACCACTCATACTTTGGATGTAATCATATTAGGTTATTGGCCATAAGCTTTATAACTCATTTTTGGACTCATATTTTAGTTGCAACTTTATCATTTATAGTTTTGTAGTAGCTTGATGTTTTGTTATTGCTCGTAACTTCATTGTTAATTTCTTGGCCATAGCTTGCTATTCATGAATTGGTTACAACTTTTATGCTTACTTATTTCAATGGTTGTATGTTGTCGATTTTATACACGAAAATATGCGTATCGAATAAGTAATATAGAAGTAAGAAGGTATTGTATCCCACTACGAATTGTGCCTGAATTCTTGCTAAGTACTAAAATTATGGTACCCTAATCTTTTCCAAACAAAACAAAATTTGAAAATTAATTAAAGAAAGCGTTTAATTAACAATGCTAAACTAAGGAATAAAGACTAAAAATGACTAGAAAAGCAATTGATTGAAAGCCTAGGATCATGGAATTCCTCAACAATTCATTTGGAATTTCTCTCTTTATACTTAAATTAAATAGGTTGAATTACTAGCCTATAGTCCAAATTTATCAATAAGTCTCTATTGAGATTTTTTGTACAAATACCTTTCTTAATTAGCTCACTATATATCTCTGAATTAATTAACGAAAATTCATTAAACTCGTGCTCTAAATTTGGCTACAAATGGTACTTGGGTATATTTCTATCCTAAATACTAATCAAACCACCTTGTCTCTAAGTAAAATGAACACATGCCATTCAAATCTTGATCTATTCTAAACTCCCTTCGTAAAGTTGCATATAGAGACCCAAAATCAATCTAATTGTTGATCAATCAATCAGAAGCAATAAGCATAAATTTGAAATAAATAAGTTAATACCCTTTGATAATAAGTAAAAGAGAGACAAAATATCCAAATTTCATATTGAGATCAACCAAAATCCTAGAAAATACAATTTAGTTCATAGTTTTTATAGCAAACATCAACATCTCAAGAAAATAAACCCATTTTACCGCTAAAGAAAGAGAGAGATAGTAGAGAAACAAGTTTTAATTGCTTTTAAAGCTTAATCTTCCTTTATTTTTTCCCCTTTCTTCTTTTGGAAAAAGTTTCCCTTTTTCCAAAATGTTGCTCTAAAGAACAACCCTTTTAGCCTTGGAAAAAGTCTTACTTATACCCCCTTGAAAGCCTTAAAATTAAAAAATCAAAGAGTGAAAAATTTAAAAATCACGTGCTGGCGCAATGGCGCCCTACTCTTTGGAAATTGAATGGGGAGTGGGGGCACCTCGACCCCACAATGCCAGACCCCCTATTGCAGACCCTTTTTTTGCAGCATGATTTTCTCCTATATCAATGTTGATCTAGGAAACATGGTAAAGATGAAAGTTGTGTCTACCTCTTGGCTTTCTAGTGATCTAAGAATCACATTGATTGGACATCTGTAAGTTGAGTTATGCTTGAAATAAGGTAGCATGTTTAGGAGATGTCTTTAGCCATACTTACACTTTTCTTTGCCACTTGACACCCTTTCTTTTGAGGACCTTCAAGACATAGGAGCTAAATTAGTCATAACAAAATATAGTTATTTTTAACATACAAATGAACTAAAAATAACTTGAATTAACTTTACTCAAAAAGCTTTAAACCAATTAAAGAAAAACAATGAAAGCTACTTGAAACTCAAGGATTTAGCTATTTTAGTACCCAAAAAGTGGACAGATATAATAAAGTTATCACAAACCTAAATTTAACATCTAGCTAGTCCTCAAGCAAAACCTAAAATGAAAGGAAATAACATAAACAAAGAAAACATCTAACTAGAAATATGTTACACCAAGTCACTGATCACCTTTAAATTCCTCATAAGTTATCTTATTTTCTCAACTCAACTCAAATGCAAACTCATTCTCAAATGGGTTCCTATGTGTGTGTGTGTGTAATCTCTTACAATGAACATCATGCCATCTTGATAAATTTATGCTTATGCAAAATTCAAATTAATCTAGAGTTTCATATGTTTGCTTTTCATCTTTCTCTTCACTAATGTAGACTAACACTTAACCAAGGATCCTTAGGACATTATTAAGCTTGTAACGTATGGCTAAGATCAAGGTAGGATATGGGATAATATGTGGCTCACATCATCTTAAGTACATAATCATTCTAAGACCTGTATAAAACTTTATTCTTCTCTTCTCCTAGTAATACACTTTTCTTTTCTTCAACCTTTTCATTCACCGAACAATTTATTCTTTTTTATTTTTTTTATTTTTTCTTTCTTTTTTTATTCACAATTTAACACTCCCAAACTTGTTTCTTTTTATGGTAGGTAGAAGGGTGAGTACTAACACAAATTTTTAACTTTCACAACTTCACCTTTTCTACCTTTTTATTCACTTAGCTCAATACACTTCCTAACATGGTCTACATACTTAAGAGTGATGGGTGCAAAATGGGGAAATTATTTAAGGCTAAGCTTATTTGGTTATGTATTTAACAAAGAAAAGGAAAAATTAAGCTCAAAGGTGTATTCTAAGGATAAATATATAGCAAGGAAGGCTTGGAAGGCTTAACTGATTCAAAGATGGCCTAAGTCATTTCTTTAACTAAGTATAGCTTAGGATTTCGCCTCGAGAGAAACTCAAACAAATTCTAGAACTCAAGACATTATTCAAAAATTTACATTCACATAAATCTTCTCTAAATGTACATAATAATTTAGAGTAAGAAATGTAGTTCTCAAATTATGGAAAATCTCATCCTACAATGATGCTTAACATAAGAGTTCAACATAATGCTTAAATAATATTTGCATTTACTAAAAGCAAATGATACATGATAACTAATTTTGATTATTAAATAGGTGAATGAAGAAATTGGCACAATTTTCTCTAGCTCAAGCTTTAATGATACACAAACTAACTAAACTTAAAATCTAAAAATATAAATGCAAAAAGATTAAACCCAAGCTTAAAAACTTAAAAGTCAACACCCCTAAACTTAAAACTAGCATTGTCCTTAATGTTACTAAAATAGATAAAGCAAGGAAAAAGAATACTCTCTTCGAGTTTTAGAAAGATTGCATTAACAGCTTTATTCCTTTTCCTTTTCTTCATCATTATATCCAAAGCTGAAGGGAGGATAAAAAGAATAAAAAAAAATTAATGGTGAATTATAGATTAAAAAAATAATAACTACAAAGTAAAAAGAGTAGGAGTTTCGAAAGCTTGGATTGTTTCCTAAAAAACACTTATTTATAGTCACTAGCTTGACTATGGCACTCTTTTTTGCACTTTTTCACCCACGAAATGAGGCTTGAGGCTTAGCCCATTAACCATGAATACTTCAATAGCCTCACTATCAATCTCTATTATACCATAAAGATAAACCTTTACCACCTTAAAAGGATCTACCCATCTTGATTTGCATTTCCTTGGAAAATGCTTGAAGTGTGAATTAGAAAGCAACATTACTTGTTGTCCAACCTCAAAACTTGTTGCAGGATATTCTTTTCAAAATCCTCCTTAGCCAACTCATCAACTGACTTTATTCTATAGCAACTGTTTGTAAAGAAGAATACTTAGCTATATTGAATATATTAAACTTGACTACTTCCTCTCCAACTTTGAAAGTTATCTTTCCATTCTTCACATCTATGATTACTCTTGGTGTTGCCAAAAATGGCCATATAAAAATCTAAGGAATTTCAACATCCTCCTCTATCTCAAGCACAATAAAGTCCACCAAAATGTACAATTTCTCAGCTTTAACCAAAACATCATCCATAATTCCATCAAGGTACCTGATTGTTCTGTTTGTTAACTACTAAGTAATTGTAGTTGATTATATCTCTTTAAGTCCAAGTTTTTTATAGTAGACAAAGGCATAATTGAAACACCAGTATCTTAATCACATGAATCTTTAGAAATTTTAACACTACTAATAGTATAGGGGATTAAAAAACTCATTAATCCTTAAACTTTGGTGGAAGCTTATTTTGAATGATAGCACCACACTCCTTACTAAGTACGACTGTCTCAAAATCTAGCAATCTCTTCTTCTTAGCCAAGATTTCTCTCAAGAACTTCACATAGCTTAGTATTTGCTCCAAAGTTTCAGTAAAAGGGATATTAATTTGGAGCTTTTTGAATACCTCGATAAACTTTTGGAACTATTTGTCAAGTTTCTATTTTTGAAATTGTTGAGAAAAGGGTGGTGTTGGGGTGGACTTAGACTCTTTTCCTTAAGCATGTGCAATAGAATTCTCAACCACTGTTTCCTTTTTAATAGACTTACTTGGTGAATTTGTTTGCTTACTACTACCTTCTACCTTTGTGCCACTACAAAGGGTGATTGCATTACAATGCTTTTTACCTTCTCTTCTAAGATTGGATTCAATCTCACTTGGTAAGGTTTCTTAAGGCCTATTATTGATGGAATTAGCAAGTTCACCCACTTGTGTCTCAAAGTTTTTTAATGAAGCTACTTGACTATGAATGAGAACATCAATCTTAGCCATATACTACATAAGCAACTCTTCTATAGATGGCTTCTTTTCTTGCACAGGAATCTTATACATTGTGAAAATCTGAAAGGGAAATTAAGCCTTGGAGTTGATGAAAACCCTTGATTATTGCTACAAGAAAAGTTTAAATGATTCCTCCACTTGAGATTATAGGTGTTGGAATATGGGTTGTTCTATTACATATTCGCAATGAACTGAACTAACTCACTAAACAGTGATCAAAGTGCCCATCTCCATAATAATGATAAGTAATAAATGGACTCTGAAAAAAATGAACTCCAAAAGAATCAAATTTCTTGGTTAGAGCAACTACTTGCGTTGTCAATGCATTGATAGCATCCAACTTATGAATTCTAGCTACCCTCTTATGCATTGATCTCTCTAATGGCCATTGATAGTTGTTTGATGCCATTTCTTCCAATAGATCATAAGCACCATCAATAGACTTTGCCATAAGAGCTCCTCCAACAATGACATCAATAGTAGTCTAAATATGACCATTCAAACCATTATAAAATGTTTGTACATGAAGCCAATTAAGTAGACCATGATAAGGGTAACACCAAAGCAAATCCTTGTATCTTTCTCAAGCCTCGTTCAATGACTTAGAATCATGTTGCATGAATGATGTGATATCATTCCTTATTTTCATTGTTTTAGCCGGAGGAAAGAATTTAGCTAAGAACTTTTGAGCATGATCATCCCAAGTAGTAGTGGGGCCCATGGGAAATGAGTTCAACCAAATCTTCACCTTGTTTCGCAATGAAAAAGGGAAGAGTCTCACTCAAATAGTATCATCGGTAACTCCATTATGCTTGAAAGTCTCACAAATCTCTAAAAATTTTGAGATATGAGCATTATGATCATCATTAGGTAGACTCATAAATTAGATTGAAGTATAGATCATTCGGATGATTGTCGATTTTATCTCAAAGTTGTTAACTTGAATAGTCAGCCTTTGAATGCTTAAGTGAAGACCTTGCAATAAATGAACAACATAATTTCTCAAAGATCAATATTCTTGCATAGCTTGCCTTAGCCATTTTTGTTGTCTTGGTTGTTCAGCCATTGTTTTAGAATGATTTGAAGTTCGTGAATTTTGTTTCCTAAGTCTACGAAAAATATTTTCAATTTCTGTGTCCAAAGGAACAATCTCCACACTTTTTACTTTTCACAGACAATGACTAAAAGTACTTAAAAATAAAGAAAAACAAAGTCTAATTAAGACTAGTTTGCTCGATATTAATATTAGCAAAAAGTAAGAAAACAATTCCCTGACAACTGCACCAAAAACTTCTTGTCAATTTTGTACACAGAAGTTTACATATCGAATAAGTAATATAAAGGTAAGAAGGTATCGTATCCCACTAAGAGTTGTGCCTAAATTCTTGGTAAGTACTAAAATTATGGCACCTTAGTCTTATAATTAACAATGCTAAACTAAGGAATAAAGACTAAAAATTACTAGAAACGTAGTTGATTGAAAGCCTAGGATCATGGTATTCCTCAATAATTCATTTAGAACTCATCTGTCCTTTATACTTAAATTAATGGGTTGAATTACTAGCGTATAGTTAAATTTATCTATAAGTCTCTGTCAAGATTCTTGTAAAAATACCTTTCATATTTAACTCACTATAGGTCTATGCGAATCAATTAAGGAAAATTCATTAAGCTCATGCTCTAAATTTGGCTGCATGTGCTAGTTAGATATATTTTGCATCCTAAATACTAATCAAATCACCTAGTCTCTAAGTGAAATGAACACATGCTATTCAAATCTTGGTCTATTATGAACTCTTTTCGTCAAGTTGTATTTAGAGACCCAAAATCAATCAAATTGTTGATAAATCAATTAGAAGCTATAAGCATAGATTTGAAATAAACAAGTCAATACCCATTAATAATAAGTAAAAAAGAGACAAAATATCCAATTTACATGTTGAGATCAACCATAATCCTAGAAAAAGCAATTTAGTTTATAGTTTCTACTCAAAACATCAATATCTTAAAAAAATAAATTGTGTGTTTGGATAAGGTTAAATTATTTTACTTTTAGTAATTAACGAATTTGGGTAATAAATCCTCATCGGAACAATACTATGCTCTTCACTATATTACTTGTTAGAAATATGTGCACTTTCATAGTAAAATCATCAACAAGTTTTTGGAGCCATTGTCAGGGATTGTTTTACTAAATTTTGTTAATATTAATACCAAGAAATTTTTGTTTTAATTCAAACTTTCTTTTTTTTTATTTTCAGATACCATTGGTTATTGTATGCAAAAAGTTAAAAATTTGAAAATTGTTCCTTTTTATCCAAAAATCGAGAAAACGTTTTGAAGACTTTAGAGGGACAATATACAAGCTTTAACTCATCTCTATACAATGACTAAAGAAGAAGAAGAGACAAGTCTTTGTAGGAATGTGATGTTCTTCTTGTACAAGGCCTTCACTCTACCATTCGAAGACTTACTGTTCAAGCTAATAACTTTGAGATCAACCCACAATCATTTTGATGATTTAAACTTCAGTGTAATTTAATGGGTTAACAATGATGATTCGAATGCTTACATTGTGAATTTCTTGGAGATTTGCATTACTTTTAAGCATAATGGGTCTCAAATGATGCTATTAGATTAAGGCTTTTTCATTTTTCACCGTGAAGAAAAGATAAAGATTTGGTTGAATTCATTCTCGACTGGCTTTATTTATACTTAGGATGATTTGGCTCAAAAATTTTTAGCTAAGTTCTTTCCACTAGCTAAGACAGTGAAGGTGTAGAATGACATCATATATTTTGTACAATTTGATTTAGAGTCACTTTATGAAGCTTGGGAGAAATCAAGGATTTGCTTAGAAGATGTCCTTACCATGGGTTATTGAAATGGTTATAGGTACAAACTTTTTACAATTGGTTGTTAGGTCCAATCAACTCCATTATTGATGTTGTAGTAGGTGGTGCACTAATGGAAAAATCTATAGATAGGGCATATGATTTGTCAGAGGAAATGGCTTTCAATAATTATTAATAGCCATCTAAGAAATTGGTGCCAAGGAACGTTGTAAGTGTTCATGAACTGGATGCAATTACTACCTTAAGAAATTTGACACTTTGGGTGTTCATGTTGTTTAGAGCCTTTTTGTCACATGTGAACTCTGTGGAGAAGGGCAAGCTAGTGATCATTGTCTTACTAATGCTGAGTCAATGCAATTTGTTGGAAATTGAAATAGGCAGTAGAATAATCCTAATTCCAACAATTTCAATCACCTTAATTTCTCATGGAGCAATACTCAAAGACTTTCATTGTAAGCAAAGCTAGTTTTTCCTTTAAGATTTTAGCCAAAAGTTAAAGCTTTTGTGCTGGAGACACAAATAAGTCAGCTTGCCAATGCCATCAACAACCGACATTAGGGAACTTTACCAAATGGCACTGAAACCAATCCCATAAAAGAAGAAAAGTAGCATTGTAAGGCAATCACACTCAAAAGTGGAAAGAGGTACAAAGGAGAAAGACACAATCAAATTCTCCTAGTAAGCTTGTGGAAAAAGAAATAGTGGGTGAGAAGAAAGATGACAAAATTCAAGAAAAGAAAGTTCAACCCAACTTGCTACCACCCTTCCCTCAATGCTTTTAGAACTAGAAGCTTGATAAGTAGTTCTAAAAATTTTTAGAAGTATTCAAAAGGCTCGATATTAATATCCCTTTTGCTAAAGCTTTGAAACAGATGCCAAGCTATGTCAAGTTCCTTAAAGACATTCTAACTAAAAAGAGAAGATTAAGTGAGTTTGATATAGTTGGATCTACTGAGGAGTGCATTGCTCTCATCCTAAATAAGCTTTTACCAAAGCTCAAGGATCCAAGTAGTTTCACCATTCCATGCACTATTGGTACTCTATTCTTTCCAAAAGCTTTAAGTGATTGAGGAGTAAGTATCAATATGATACAACTATCTATTTATCCAAAACTTGGTTTTGGGGAAATCAAGCTTACTTTTATGACCTTGCAACTCCCTGATCAATCTTTCACCTATTTAAGAGGTATTGTTGAAGATGTGCTAGTTAAAGTTGATAAATTTATTTTTCTAGTAGATTTTATAGTATTTGACATCGAGGAAGATCATGAACTATTAATTTTTCTTAGGAGACCATTTTTAGTTACTGTTAGAGCTCTTATTGATGTAGAAAAAATGAGAACTTACCTTAAGGGTTCAATACCAAAAGTTAACTTTCAATATTTTCAGAGTGATAAAGTTTCCCCACAAGTCTGATGAATGCTTTACAACCAATATGGTAAATAGAATCACTAGTGAATTGTTTATAGAAAACTATCCCAATTATCCACTTGAGGCTTCTTTAATTTTTACCTTTGAAAGGGATAATGATGAATTTCTTGAATTTGTTAGATGCTCCACCATTGGTTATTATATATAATCTTTAGTTCAAGTCCTTTGAAATTCTAACCTTTTTTTTTCACTTGCTAAGCCTTTTACTAAAAGGCCACCCAAATTGGAACTTACGTTATTACCAACTCATCGAAGGTATACTTTTTTGGGTAACTCATCTATATTACTATTTATTATTTCTTTCTTTCTTGCTAACTTGTGGGAAAACAAGCTCTTGTGTGTGCTAAGAGATATAATAAGGCATTAGGGTAAACTATTGTAGACATTAAAGGAATCAATTCATCTATTTGCATGCATAAAATCCTTCTGGAGGACAATCGCAAAGTTACCATTGAGCATCAACGTCGACTAAACTTGATCATGAAAGAAGTGGTTAAGAAGGAGATCATTAAATGGTTAGATTCAAGTATTGTGTAACCTATTTTAGATGGCTTATGGGTGAGCCCAATCCAATGTGTGCCATAGAAAAGAGGAATGATTGTAGACTTTAATGCCAATAATGAACTCATTCCCACTAAAATTGTGATTGGTTGACGAGTATGTATGGATTATCGAAAACTTAACAAGGCCACTTGAAAGGATCATTTTCCTTTACCGTTGATTGATTAGATGCTTGACAGATTAGGTGGTATAGAGTTTTACTACTTCTTAGATGGTTAGTCTAAATAGAACCAAGTTGTCGTAGCTCTTGAAGATCAAGAGAAAACCACTTTCACTTGCCCCTATGGGACTTTTGCCTTTCGGTGGATGCCATTTGGACTTTGTAATGCCCCAACTACATTTTAGAGATACATGATGGCCATATTTGCTGATATAGTGGAGTAATGTCTAGAAGTATTATAGATGATATTTCAATTTTTGGAAATTCATTTGATGATTGTCTCCATAAAGTTGCTAGAGTTTTTAAAAGGTGCGAAGAAATTAATTTGGTGTTAAATTGGGAAAAATGTCATTTCATGGTACAAAAAGGTAATGTTCTTGGACATCATGTTTCTAGCAAAGGTATAAAAGTGGACAAAGCAAATGTTGAGACGATTAATAAGCTTTCATCTCTAACATCAGTAAACGGCATTCAGAGTTTTCTTAGTCATGAAGGTTTCTACAAGCATTTTGTCAAGGATTTTTCCAAGATCTCCATGCCACTCTATAATCTTCTAAAAGAAGACACAACTTTTTCAGTGTGATGATGCAAGCCTTGGTACGTTTTTGGATTCGAAAAAAAAGGTTGGTTTTAGCACTTATTATCACAGTCCCGGATTGGAATGTTGCATTTGAGCTTATGTGTCATGCAAGTGAGTTTACGATTGGCATAATTTCAGGCCAACATAGAGAGAAACTATTTCAACCCATCTATTATGCTAGCAAGACATTAATAGAGGCCCAACTAAACTACACCACTACTGAGAGGAGTTGCTTGCTATGGTGTATCCCTTTGATAAATTTTGCTCTTACTTTGTTGCCACTAAAGTCATTGAGTATACTGACCATTCCACAATCAAATATTTAATTGACAAAAGGGATGCCAAGTCATGCTTGATAAAATGGATACTTCTATTGCAAGAGTTTGATTTAGAGATTCAAGATAGAAAAGGCATAGAGAATCAAGTGGCAGATCATCTATCAAGGCTTAAAAATGGAACACAAGCTAAAAATACAACCTTGATAAATGAGACTTTTCCAGATGAACTATTATTTCTTCCTAAATAAAAAAAGTTGCCGTAGTATGCCAATTAAGTGAATTACATTCAACGTGGGGATCAAATTCCTAGAATGTGTGTTTAGTGGAGGAAATTGAAGATATACTTTGACATGTCACTCTTTAGATTATGGAGGACACTTTGGAGGAATAGAGCCCTCATTACATTCTTACCATTCATAAGGGAGTTGTCTTATCCCTTTTCTTTTCATGCATCAACATGAAGGACATGTTTAGTTTAAGTTTGAGGAAAGGTATTATCTTTTTCATTATAGTTATGTTATAAGTATATTTTATTTGCATGATTGTTTTAGTTTCGTTTCTTTGATGTTTAGTTTTAAAAGTCTATTTTGTGGATAGCTTAAGTAGCTTTGCTCCTTTTTTGATGATTTTCCCTAGTCCAATGATGAGAATGTAATAATTTTGTTATCTTGGCTATTGGGAAATATGGATATAATTTGAGTTGTCCTAAATTCTTGTGTTAGTATCATTGTTAGGATGTGATTTTCATTAGTTGAGCACTTGATCTTTTGTTTAGAATTGTTGAGTTTATTTAGAAATAGTTTATGTATATGTGAATTTCAATTATGTAATGAATCCTAGAATTTGTTGAATTTTTTCTTGACGTGAAATCCTAGGCAATGCTGAGTTAAGGAAATAAATTTGACCATCTTTTGTCTGTTTGAGCCTTTCAAGGCTACCGTGATATAGTTTTGTCCTTAGTACACCCCTTGACCCTAATTTTACCTTATTCTCTATCATACATATTTTCAGCTAGCTTTTAATAAATTTCCAATTTTGCATCCCTTAATCTTGAGCATGGTGATCATTTTAGGAATAGATTGAGTTATATGATAAATAAAGGGAGTAAGGATGGAATTGAGGATGTTTCACTTGTGCTTAATGATCACCATTATTCATAATTAAAATAAATAAGTTTAGGGATGTAGAATTGTGTTTTAAAAAAAGAGAGAATAAAAAGGTGTCAAAAGAAGAGTTGAAGTCAAGTGTGGATATTACTTAGGATATAAGTTGAGCTCTATAAAGGTCCTAGAATAATTTATGTGCTTAAGGTGATTGTAGCCACATTAATATCATTTAGCCTACATTTACCCTAGCTTTTAATTACAAGCTAAATAAAGTCCTAATGATCTATGATTAAGTGTTTGTCTATATTAGTTTGGAGAGAGATGGAAAACAAATCTATGGGATTCTAGTAATAGTCACATTTTGCATAAGCATAAACTTATCCAGATTGCTTGTAGTTCTTTGCGAAAAGATTATACACACACTAGAAATCTATTTGAGAATGAGGCTTGCACTTGAATTGAATCATTGACTTGGATGTATCTATGTTTTACCTTGAGTCAAGATTTTGAGATCATATTTGAGGACATTACGGGAAATCATTACTCGGTGCAATTCATCTCTAGCTAGTTGTTTTTGTTTGGTTTAGTTTTATTGTTAGCGTTTTGCTTGATGACTAGTGAAATGTTATATTTGGGGTGTGATAACTCAATTTGATAGAGTTATTTTATCACATTTTGAGCATTGGAATTGGCTAAATCCTTGATATTTAATTAGGAATTCTTCCTTTTTAGTTTGTTTCTTAAAGTTCAGTTTTAACTATTTTACGTAGTTTAATTTTAGTGATTTTGGTTAAGTTTTATGTTAATTAAGTTCAATTTCTTTTATGAGTAACTTAGTTTGGATGTTTTTCATTTAAGTGCCAATGAAATGGAGTTTCAAATCATGAAGAAACACAAAAAGAGACAAAAATCAACAAACGAGCGCCATAGCTTTGGAAGAATGGGTGCCGTGACACCATGAGGAGAGCTTAAGAAGCATGGTACCCAAGAGTTAAGCACTATAGCCATGGAAAAGTTAGCACTGCAGCACCAAGAAATGATGCAGCCATACATGGGATAGCAAGTATGGTGCCGTGATGCCAAAAAGTGGAGGCTGCAGTGCCAACACGATATCTCTTTCAAATTTTTTTTCAGATTTGATTCGAAGTAGTTTTTTTTAATTTATTTAAAGGCACCTTTAGAGCAATATTTAAAAGGCACATTTGAACTAGGGTTTCTCTAAAGGAAAAGTAGCTGTCAAGCATATAGGAATGTTAAAAAGACCTTGAAAGATTGAAAGATTTAAAATCCAAAAACTCTCAGGTTTCCTTTTCTTCTCTGTTTCCTCTTAGTTTTTCTTGTATTGTAATTTATCGTTAAATTTCTTTAAATTATGTTTTCAATATGTTTGATAAGCTAAATTTATTTTCCTCAAATTGCAATTGAACTCAACATGTAGTTTGGATTTTTAATACTCTCTTTTTCTTATGATTAATCGTAGTTGAGTTTTTATTCCAATTTTGTGTTTAATGCGTCTAATTGACTGATCACCAATTAGATTAATTGAGTAGCCTAAATAAAATTGGAAAAGGCAATTTAGTGTAATCTATGGATGGAATAGCATATGTTCAAATTCATTTAACTGATTGAACGATTTGTTTCACATGTGAGATAAGAATATACTTACATATCATATGCAGCCAATATTAGAATCTAAGATTAATGAATCTTTCTTGGATTCAATTTACATAAAAATATAGTGAATTGGTTGAAGGAGATATTTTTATAAGAACATCAGAAGATACTCTGGGTTAACAACTTATTCCCTTTAGTAAGTTATGAGAGAATAGAAGATATTCAAATGAAGTGTTAAGGGAAATTGTAAACCTAAGCTTTTTTTTTATTGATTTCTCTAGTTTAAATTGTCTTTCTTATTGCTAGTTTTATATTTTTATTTTTTTCCATAATTTTAAATTGTGTGTTTGGATAAGATTAAATTATTTTAATTTAAGTAATTAACAAATTTTGATAATAAATTCTTGTGGGAACAATACTCTACTCTTTGTTATAGTACTTGTTAGCAATACGTGAACTTGCGTAGTAAAATCATTAACAAGTATGCATTAGCTTTGTTACTCTAAGTAAATTGATATGAGTTAGAGTTGAAACTGCTTATTCTCTTGTTTTATTGTTTTTTTTTCTCAGTTGAAACTACGTATTCATACTATGTTGGTTGATCTCCATTTAGCGCAATGGTTGTTGGAACTTTTAGTCGTTGGCTGAGTTTTTCCGATGAAAATTACTATGGTTCTTTGGTTCAACTGATGGATGGTAAACTTGATGAAAGAACGTAGACCATATTTTTAGAGTACCCATTCGGTGTCAAACGATTGCAGTGTAAGGTACTTTTTAGTTCCAAGTGTGATAAGAGCATGAAAGACCAAGGAGGTAACCAAGGAGTTGTTTACATAATTAGACTATAGAGTTAGAAAGAAGGTGGAGCTTGGGACAATGTGTAGTAGTGTGGGACTTCTGTGTTCTTTGTCTCTTGGTGGTCAAGGCATGTGGTGTTTGTTAGTATGATGCACAAACAAGTTGCCCTTAGTAAGAAGCAAAGTGAGAATGAGGCGAGATGCGTTATAATTATTTCTCAAGGCATGCTTGGACTTAGGCTTAAGCTTGGTGACTTCTCATGGATCTCGGTGACCCTATGGTGGGGTGGCAAGCACAGACGAAATTGCTTCTCGAAGGAATTCGTTTAGAGAATGCAAGCAATGTACATAGAGATTTCACGGGTTTTATGTCTCGAGTCTTAACCCCTATTCATGTCTTTTATTTTTGAAACCAATACTAGTTGTAGGGCTTGCCTAAATTTAGTGTAAAAGGCACTTTTGGGGGCTGGATTGTGTAGCCACCATCACGAGAGTGGGGAATACATCCTACAGGAGTTACTAAAGATATAAGATTGGTTGTGAGTGACTTTTTAGGTATTTTGTCCATTGTAATCTTAAATCTTTGATGGTGAATTTCTTCTTTACAGTGCTTGTGGACATAAAGAGTGGGTTTCTGAACCACATATATTGTTTGTTTTCTCTGTTTACAATTATTTTCCTGCTTTAAGTTTCTTGATTGTTTATTACCTAGATTTTGATCAATCTAACTTTTAAGTTCGTTAATGTAATCATAAAAATGATTAAATTAAACTATTCATTAATTTGTCTTTTCCACATTTTGAGAAGTAAAAATGAAATTTACTATTCTCAAACTTTGGAAAAGTTAAAAGAAAAAAACAAAACATTTACTTTGAATTTTTTTTACAAGACGCATGTTAAAAGTTATTTTTGAAAATTGTAATCAATACAAGTATATGTAATTTTATTAAAAAACTCCTCTTAGTATAAAATGGTTTTTCAATAAACTCCATTTCGAGATGTTAACGCCAAATATTTCAACTAAACTAATTTTAATTTGTTCAAGTAAAAAAAGAAAGTTCAAATTGGTCACCTCAATTAAAATGGAGTAGAAAATTCAGATGATAATACTCCTCTTTGCTATAAAATTTTCGACGCATTCAACTGTTGAAGTAATTAAGCTAGCCACATGCGGGCGAGCCATAACTGACCCCAAAGTTCAATCTTATCCTTTGCTACCAATTTGAGGCACGCCGTCTTTGTCCACTAAATGAAAATTGTCTCTTCCCCCCTAGCAAATGGACTACACAACAAATTTGTACTTTTTGATAGTTGAAACAAATTCCGTGTTTAACACACTCACGTACCTCATTAATTTGATTAAAGAAAATAACTATTTTTAGAGAAAAAATAATAAAAAAAAGAAACAAAATAAATTTCTTTTAGAAGTACAACCCAATGGTTTGAATTTGAATTACTTAAAAATAAAATTTTAAGTTTATATTTTTTATTACCATATATCATTCATTAGAATTTGAGCCTCGCAATGGTTAGAATTTGAACTTCCAAATTGAAAACATACCCTCTCCTCCCATGCATAAACTTCAAATTGCTCTTCATAAATTTTCTAAAAATATTATAATTCTAAGCTCAAGCAAAAGTTCTTTTTTTGTAGCATCTAGGTACTTAGCGTGGATTGATGTAATAGAATGACCTAAGTTAATTAAATACAAGCATATATAAAAAAGTTTTCATTTAAAACTTGTATGTAGCAATAACAAATTATTCACCTATGAAATGCATATATTTAAATACTTAATAACTTTTGGTTTTATAAAGACATGGATTTAATCGATGTTTTTATTAATCACTTTTTACTATTTGTCTTTTAGTTTCTATTATCTCTTTAATTGTTTACTTTTTGTCTTTATTCATTTAAAAAAAAAACTAAAAAGAAAATAGTAAAAATATCAATTAAATGAAGCCAAAGTGTTTCGATAATCAAGTGTTTATAATTGCAAACTTTAGAGAATATCATTTGTAAACAAAGAAAAATAAGACTAAAGGCCGAAGGGTTAAATTCACCACACACCACATAAAGTTTGAATTGATAGTCAATTAATTTATAATTTGAATTTATAAATTAAACTGGCCATGTGCCCACACGTTGCCTGAATATTTTTTACATAAAGTTTGATATCTTAATTAAATATCATTTTAAAAAAATATTTAAATATAAATGGAGGATCCAATTTATTTTAATGCAAAGAATGGAAAATTTTGTATGTTTTTGCATTTGTGCTTCGCTTTAAGTAAAAGTGGAATTTGTATTTATTAACATTCAATTAATTTAAAGTTGAAATATTAAAAATTAGTTAAAATCAAATTATTCTGCATTTGTTGTATGCAAATCTGTCAATACTAAAATTATGTAGTTTTGGCTTGTATTTATTGTTTTTGAATATGAAAACTATGCGGGGTAATATCCCAGAAAAAAAAAACCTCTTAAACTATTAAAAAAAATTAAATAAGCATTCAATCAAGCTATTATATTTTTATTTTAAGTAAAATAAATTTTTATACTTTTATTTTGAATTGAATAAATTATTATGACTAATGATTGACTTAATTAAAATGTTATTTATCATTTTAAAACACGTGATATTAATATGACATATTAATATATCATAATTGATGAGGGTATGACATGCTAACATATCATATTGATCATGACATGATTAACTTATGAGTTATGCGAATTTGGCATGATTTCGCGACCATCTGATATTGTTAATCTGTCACATCAACATCATGTTAATATTATGTGAATATAAAATAAAAAATAACATTTTAACTAACGATAATTAATTTATTCTAAATTATTAAGACTTATTTAACTTAAAATAAAATTATAAAAATTTAATTAAATGTAATAAAAAATAAATATTTATTTCAAAAATTTTAAATGATTTATAAACTTATTTAAGCATTATGAAAAACTATGTTGCTGGTTTTAAGGTTTTGCCCCCAACCCACCAATCTAAAGAGTATATATATATACTCTTCGAAGCGGGTATGGTCCCCCTCACAGGGAAAAGAAAATAGACTCAGATTTTATGGACAGCTCGTTGATTGTCCGAAGAGATAAGTACATGAGCCAGGAAGAGTAGGGATTCCAAATACTCATACTCTGCCCCGGCAGCTGCGCCGTCGTTAGCCGCCGACGAATTGGCTGGGAACAAAAGAAAACAAAATAAACTAAGATTATTAAAACATATGCCTTTTGACAATTTATTTAAAAGTCATTTGCCCACACTCGAACACATGTTGGCGTATATATATTTCGGCTTCGTCAACGGTCAGAATCGCTGGCTTTACACCCATATTCCCCTCTCTCCGCAGCTACCCTTTTATTCTGTCTATATATATTATCTCAATACTTGGTTCTCTCTCCCTGTCTGTCTCTAACAACCATTTTCTCCATTGTTTAGCACTCTTCAAATTGTTCGCTTTTGCTCCTTGTCAAGTTGTACGCATCTTCTTTAATTTTCTCTGCTTTTGTTTCGGTTTTTTCATCCATCCCATCGAGAATTTATCTATTCATTCAACGATGAGCCCTGTAGATTTTCATGCACGTCCTCCCAGGAGAGATCTGATGATCAACGGCCTCCGTCCTTCCCCATTGAAGATCAACAAAAACTCTCATTTCATTCAAAAATCTTCTGGTTTGGTGGTGTCTCAGGCTGCGGCTGCCCCTCTCAAGCACCAGCAGCAGCAGCAGCAGCGACAGGGTCCAGTCATCATTTACACTCATTCGCCTAAGATTATCCACACGCAGGCTCGGGACTTCATGGCATTGGTGCAAAAGCTTACAGGGTTTTCAAGGTCTGATGAGGTTACTAAAACTGCGCCATCAAAACTACGGAAGGACAAAGCCAAGGGTAATTCTATTTCATCCTTGGAAGGAAATATCAGTATGGAGCTTGCTCGTAATAGACAGGAAGATAACGACTCATCTTCCGCTCTTACAGATGAAAACGGTGGTTTTGGTGTTGGTGGTGATGATGTTAACAATGTCAGTTTGTCTTCTGTTCCGCCAATTACCAGTCCTCCAAATCCGTTTTTTGCTGATATAGGTCTCTTCACCCCGAATTCGGTAGATTTCTTCTGCTCTCCGAGGCCGGTTTATAAGTTTGCTGACAATGAAATTGTGTCCCCAGCCTTGGGTTTGAACTCACCTTCTCTGCTAGAATTTATGAAAGGGCTTCCAGATTACTGAAAGGTGTGAAGGAATTGGGGTACTTGAAGTAGAGAGTTCTAGCTTTAGTTTCTTCTCTTTGCAAATAATGGTCAATTGTTTCATGTTCATAGTTTTTCATTTTTTTCTTACGGTTCTTTGGTTCATTCTTACTTTGTAATTTACTGTTTAAATCTTAGTTGGATTGATCAGCTAGAGACCATCGTCAGATATCAACTGTCAATTAGAAGCTGGTGTGGTTATTTATTCTTTCGGCCATCCAAGGGAAGATTGAGCTTCCCTACTCTGTATGGCATTGATTTTTCCTCTGAGCAGTCCTTTTCTTCAATCCATTGTTTCTTCTATCTGCCCTTTTTTCATCCCTTTTAAATTCTCATTATTGAGATTGGCAATAGACTATTGAGGTCTATTCTATAGTTTGGTCAATGTTCAAAAAAAAAAAAAAACTCTAATTCAGCTTATGCTTACCACATGAAAAGAAATTATGAAATCAATTTCCCTCTATTCTATGCATCAAAAGTCAACACCGGAGAACAATAATATGTTCAGTAATGAAGCCCAACTTGTTTAGGTTTACCCTTCGACCATGGTTTTATGTACCATTATAGGCTTAAACTTCCAACTTGCAAACCCAAATCACCTATTTGAATATAAAATATTAAGATGATAAAACATTCAAGTTCTATTGACCGCAAGGGTTTCTTTTTTGTTTTTTTCTGTTTTACCTATGGATAGTTCATGGATAAGAGAAGCAGTCCTGTAGTGTTTTAGACAAATAATCAAGTTTTGAATCTTGAATATTCTGCTAAAAATGCCGAAAGCGACCATTGATTAGAAGGAAATACTAGAAAAATTTAAATAATTAAGCATATATATCTGTATATATATTGTTTTGTTTGATGTTAGTATATTCATAGCCACCTGTGCTAACGTATAGTTAGTTTAGTTGGTACTCGGTTGGTACTTAAACTAGGAAGAGACTGACTTTCACAGATTCTCATTCTTTTTCAATTCTACTCTCATGTTATTGTAAGTCCCTGTGGCTAGACAACGAAGCCCCTAGCTCAACGATACTCTTTTAGAAGGTCACTACGTAAATTAAGCCTCGTATCTTTATTATGCTTGGAACTCCTCGGCTTTAAGGATTATTGCTGATGGCTTCAAAAGAAAATTGAGAGAGTTTTTCTTATCTCCAACATGGCCAAAGTTTGCCTGATCTTCTCCATTATGCTTGCTAGGAAGGAAGGAAAATGCAGCAGGGAAGAGAAAAGGTGAAGTAGAAAAGTGAACGACGGGAAGGAAAGTTGATTTTCCTGGTTATATTTGAGGTATGAAACATTAAAGTGAAAGAAGTTAAATTAAAATTATAAATAAAACGATTAACTGAAGTTCAATGAGTTTTGTTTCCTTCCACTATTAGATTTGGACGGAGAAGTCAGAAGTACAAATTCATCAATTTTCCTTCCTTTTATCTATCTGTCTTGAAATTAAAAAAGAAAAAAAATAGGAGGAAATATTTTCTTTTCTCTCTCTTTCTTTCTTTTCTCTTTTCCTCCAACCAGCCACACTAAGGGTGAGAGAACTTTACTTTAAAAAATCTTAAACTAATAAGCTATTTTTTTAGGAAAGGGGAATTTGATTTCATACTCATTAATAAGGAGATTATACTTTAATTAATGAGTTAAATGCTTGGGTGCTAAACCAATAAGTTATTACCTATTACAAATAATTTAGTTAAGGGATGATTTTTTTCAGCCCTCATCTCTTTGGTGCTTTCAAAAATAATAATCTTTTTAATTTTAGCTGTTTTAGTTAAGAGAAATGATTTTTGGACAAAATTATCCTTAATGAAACCTTCTTATATTAAAGTACACGTGTTGAAAAAGTGTTATTACATTCCAGGTTGGAAAAGTTATTACACGTCATATTTTTTTTTTACGGTTATAGAAAATGAAACAAATAAAATAACCCCAAAAGCTAATTAATCAAATTTAAGGATTTTGGATAATATCTTTTTGTCTAAATCCATTTCATCCTAGTAGTAATGTTGACCTTAAATAACTAATCAATACATCTTCTTTTACAAGTTAAATTCCTTTTTTATTTTAAATTTTATCTCTATCATGAAAATGTTTCACTCCAAGAATTTATGTCTTAATGAAATATAAAGATAGAGATCAAGTTACACATTATGTTTAAAAAATATAATTATTATACGTCATGTTCAAAAAAATACTATTACACGACATGTTGAAAACAAAAAAGTTATTACATGCCATGTTTAAGGTGTTTAACTCCAAGAGTTAATATTCTAATGAAATACAAATACACAAGTTACATGCCATGTTTAAACAATGTTATTGTTATACACCAAGTTCAAAAAAAAATGTTGCTAAACGCTATTTTGAAAAAAAAGAATGTTGTTACATGCAGATATGTACAAAACCTGTTGTTACACGCCATGCCATATTCAATAGATTTGTTATATGCCCAGTACATTAGAATTGTTACATGCAGACATGGCATGTAATATCTTTGAGCAGTGTTCCAATTTGCAGATTTCATTTCACTTATAACTTCAACTAATCAACTTTTGGGTTTTGTGAATGTAAACCAATTGTTGATTTTTCAAGGAAAATTTGTAGAGAAATAAAAACTCTGAAATTTTTCATTAAAAAAAAGATGAATAGAGTAAGGAATTAACAACTTTGGAGGAAAAAAATTTCTCTCACCTTCAGTCAGGCTTTTTTAGATATATATATAATTACCAAATATCAAAAACTACTATTTTGTAGATGTAGCTTTGAAAACAAAAAAAAATTCCCAAAACATTAGTGTAGTGCACAACCAAAAACTTAGTTTTTTGTACTTTTCAATAGCTAAAAATAACATACAAAAAAAAATTACACTGCAAGCCCAAACAGATGTTGCACAATTCAACAGAAAATGTTAGACACCAAATCTTCAGCAAAACATGTTATATGCCAAGGCCAAAGCTTAATCAGTAGATGTTACAAGCCAAAGTCAAAGCTTCAGCACCAGATATTACACGCCAAAGCTTCCTTCTTCCTACTAATGTTACATACCAAGGCATGTTCTATCAGACTTGAATCACTGAAAAGCTTAATACTAATAAACCCCAGAACATATTGTTACTCACCACGCCATGCTCTTTGGTCTATAAATTGACGAGGATATGGTGAGATGATGAGAGATAAATAAAGAGAGAGTTTTATGAATGTAAATCGTTAAACCCAAGAACATGTTGTTACTTGTTATGCCATGCTTTTTGGTCTGTTGATCAATGACGATATGATGAGAGATAAACAGAGAAAGATGGTGATAGTGGTAAAATTAGGGAGAGTTGGATGGTAAGAAAGAACAATGGAGAGCACAGTAGACGAATGGCAAAAGAGAGAAATTAGGAGCATTTAATTTGTCTAAAATAGTTTTAAGGGCATTTTTGTCAAGCCATGGTAAAGTTGGATAAAAACAGCTAACTTTATATTGAAGGTTATTTTTGAAACAAGCTTATCAAGTTGGCTATTTCCCACAATTTGCTCTTTAGTTACTATAAATAACCACTTCTCATTGTTCACTAAAATGACTCAAATGAAAAATCATTTAAAGTCATTTATGGAAATTGGACTGTCATAATTAAAGCAGTACCATGGTGCAATCAAGTTCTTTAATTTCAGCTAGCTTGTGTGTATGTGTGTATAAGTTGCTCCTATAATTCTAAAGCTAAATTTTCTCCTAATATGATATTCCAACAGTTGGATTTTATGGGATAATACTCATGATGGTCTTCTTATTTTGAACAAAATTATAATTTATCCTTTTATTTTGATAAATTAAAAATCATAATTATATGGTGTTTTAATATTATCGAATTATGTAATGACTGTTCCTCGATCGCTACCGACGTCCAACTCTCGAGGAAGAACCTGCCAAATCCCCAATAAGCCTTACCTAAAACATTAGTTATTACTTCATATTCACGCCATCAATCTAAGAAAATTTTTTTGAACCTTAAAACTCTTTGTAATAAGAATTGAACAATAATCTTTATAAATTAACTAAACCT
>NW_018397277.1:1286853-1384661 GCF_002168275.2 Theobroma umbraticum
ATCGTAAAATTAATACATCAAGACTTATAATCTCCAAATGTACATTCGTATTGATGCTATTGTCTAATTTCATAACAAGTTACACTATGACAACTTGACCTCTAGCAGCGGAGCAACTCAGAATAAAGTGCTATGAGATGCCTTTACCTATCTGCTGTGGACTGAAAATGCCGATGACTGCATGCTAAGCTGATCACTACCTACAAAAGGAAAATAAAGGGGTGAGTCTTACATACTCAGTGATCATTGGCTTTGTGAGTAGGGCGTAGATGGATAACAAGCATAAGGCAAATATATTTGAATAATAAAACCGAAATAATTATTGTAATCTTAGAAAAATCAAATTACTAGTAGAGTGTTTGTGCCTTGTAAAAATAAAGCAGTAAAATCATCATTACAATATTTCACTTGGCAAAACGGTGCCAAAAAAAATGTAACGAAACCAAATTCAAACATCAAAAGCATTGCTTGTCATAAAAACATAAATAACAATATAAAGTATGCATGCTCCCAAAATGTGTGGCATGTAAAGAAATCAAAGTGTACGGCCACGTAAAACATCTCATGTTAATCAAGTAAGCACTAAAAGCTTTTATTTAAACTAAGAGAGCTGCAAAGAAATCTCAACTCTCCACCATGCAAAAGAGTATGCGTCGAAAACTCATAAGGCTTTAGAGTAGGTAAATATCGTAATCGCTCGTGGACCCAATTCCACATAATGACATTCGGGAGCTTTGCTCCACCGATTTCCATAGCTATGGTAGTCTTGATGATGTTGGCCGACATCGAAGAAATCAAGCGGTCGCAATCGCGACTATCACTTGTGGCCTAGCCACATATAACAACCCTTGGCCTTGCCACGTATATCACAGACTATGGCCCCAGCCATGTTTAATAGTTTGTCAGTGAGCTAAAGGTTTTCTAGCTAGAGCTCACTTGTGTACAAGGGTCACATTTAACCGAAGTGACAGCCGGCATACTCTCAACGCTCTCGGTTTATTAAAGCCATTTTCAAAACCAAATCTAGGTTGTCCAAGACTTTCGCTTTAAATCTTTTAAAAACAATGTTCAACAACTTTGCAAATAGCTTTCCACATTAAAAGGCATACTGTAAATATTTTTATAAAAATCAGACTAAAATCGATGCTCAAAACTTGCATTTTAAATCATTTAACAAATGCATTTTGCTACGCATATCACATAAAAACACAAGGCACGGATTTTGATGCAAACACTATAAAAAAGCTTGTTTCTCGGTTTCTAAAACTCTTTACATATATAGCTTATCTATAGGTATATCCAAATCACTTTAAAAACACTTGCATCCACAATATCTTATAGTTTCTGCCAGTTCATGCTATCCACAAATGCTCTTAAGGAAAACCAACAATGTTTATTAACGTAAAAAAATAGATAGTACGGAGATTTTAAAATCGAGACCCCTTACTCACCTTACAATGGTGGGATACTACTTCGCCACTAATCCAGTTATGCTTCCTCCTTTAGTTAATCACTACAGTAATCCTTTTCCGTTTGCACACTTCCTAGCAATAAACCAAGCTTAATGTACGTAGTATTGATCATTCTCATTTTCCTTTCTTAGTCATACATTCATCATCATTTTTATAGCTTACATTATGCTAGAACATCTTTCTTTCCCACTTAATCCTTACACATTCATATACATTTTCACATACTTTTATTAATGGAATTCATATCTCTTACTTGCGTAATTCTTTACGTTACGTGTACTGACAACTTGATTGTATCATTAAGATCCTATTTCAACCATTCTAAGCAATTTTCATCCAAATGCATCTTATTATTTCATAACATTAACCATATATATATATGGCAGTAACAATCATTCCCAATTTACTTGATTACTTCTAAGTTCACATGCATCATTGTCTATATACTTTCAATGCTTTATTTCTCAATCCACCATTCACATTATTTCTCTTTATTCTCTAAATAACCTACCAAGCAAACTCAATATTTCCAAATAGTTCATGCATGTTAGATTCTTTCAACAACCATATCCACTTTTATCATATCACCACTAAACATGACATCAATTTCCATTCATCTTATATCAATATTCTTAACATTTTTAAATCTTTCACAACAATACATATCCACCATTTTCATTCATTTCATTTTTAACCCTTAACTAGCATAATTGTTTCCTAACCATACTCAAAATATCTTACCACCATTTCACATTGCATGCCCTACCTTTGTCATGAATTAGACCTTGCATGCAGCCTCAATGTTCTTCCAAAGTTCCACCCACCAAGCTACCCATATTTTACACAATCACTTTTTCACAATATTCAACTAACCGTAGGCCACAAAACAAAGTGTTAAGCTTACCACTTTCCTTTCACTTGGCATCCTCCATGCATCCACTATTTTGAATGGCTTGCATGTCACCAAACCTTCTCCATTTAAGCAGATCTTTGTTGCCACAAGACATCTCTCTTAGTCATCAACCCATTTGCAAGGATTAATCAAACTAAAAACCAAAATCCTAACCTTCCTTGCTTAAATTGCAAAACCAAACTTTACACTTCCATCCATACTCCATGGCTTCTCTCTTGAGTGTCGAAGACTCCTTGGTTGCTATAATAGCACAAGGCTACAAGATGAAGGAGGAAACCTCACGGTTTCTCTTGACCTAGTGCAAATCGAGCCTTTCCTTCCTTTCTCTCTTTTCTTTCTCTTTATTTCTTCTTTTCGTGTGGAATCCTTTCAAACTTCTTTTCCTCTCTTTTCTTCTCTAATAACCAGCCTTCACGCTTCTCCTAAGTCCCCCATCACCTTTCTCTTTCTTTCTTAAAACTTTACATTTGTACAGCCACCCATTGGGCTAATTACATTTCATGCACATATTTTTCCTTTGCTTTCATTTGGCCACCCTCCTAAACCAATCAAAATTTATGCATTTTTATTCTTTTTTTTATTTGGCCACCTTGCCACCCAATGGTGTTTCATGCACCAATTTCTTCTCTTGTCCATTGGTCAAATATCTATCCTCACTTTATTTATTTCAATCACCACTTTATTCCTCCAATTACCTTTTATGCACAAACTTTATTTTATATTTTATTAAGTCATTCTTCAAACCATTCAAGACACATGTATTTATGTCCCTCTTTCCTCATTTGGCCCCTTAATGCACTAATCCCTTTTCATGCAAACAAGTTTAAGCCTATCCTTCCTTTTTACTTCACATGATGGGGGCCTCACATGTTCCCCACTAACTTCCTCCTTTTTACATGCCATCATTTGTATATAATAGTGAATTTTATATGCACATCTTATTATCTAACATAATCTAACTTCTTTTAGTTAGTTAGTGTCCACTTAGCTTCAAATATTGTAATTGCACATAAGTCCTCAACTTTTCCTTATTTACCATTTGTCCCACTAAACTTTTCATTCTTGCAATTTAGTCCTTCAATCATTTCTTTTAAATTTTAATTCCTTTCTATCTTTCTTCCCTTACATGTGTATAAATAAAATATCAATTTCACATTTCACCAAAATGTCACCATAATATTTAAATATATACTTACTAGCTCATCATTTGGCTAATAAAGGCACGTGGGTCTCGCTTACATCGTTTTTCTTCGAAATTCATTCTTACTTCTTCTCCGTCACTTAGATTAGTTATATACTCCTTCTTCATGACTAATTTCAAAAACAGATAAAATATTAATATTTTAATATCATTTTATTTTAAAATCATTCACTTGACTCTTCGGGTTCCAAAATGTATCACTTTTCCTGATTCACTTCCGAACTGCCTTTTTATCTCGCTAATTCATCCTTGATAAAATATTATTATTTAATTATTGTATCCTCGAGTACAGAACATTTTATTCTAAAATATTCCTTTTACTTATCACTGCTCTTTTGCACTTAAATTTACATCCATCAACCCACCGTCTCATCAATGAGATCATATTGGCTCTTATACGAGGGTACGGGGTGTTACAAATTTCTTAATAATAAAAGGTTATATAAAAAAGCTTGAGGCCTCTTACCAAAATTAGAATTATGATCAAGCCAAGAAAATTAAAGTGAAAACCAAACTCTTTAATCATAAAGTACTCACTCTCCTTCCAGTGTTAGGCAGAGGTTTTTGTGTTGTGAAAAGTGTGATTCCTACTTGTTTTTTATTAGTTTCTCACCACAATCTCGAGATCAATAGGCTCATAAAACATTCAAAGTGAAAATCCTGGAGTTACTTTACATTAGTCTTAAAAAGATAAAAGACTGGAACTTGTTTGATCAAAGTAAAATTATTTCACAATTTTTTAATTCGTACATGTTTTCTTACATTGGTTTTAGAGCCCTTTCTAGCATTTTCATGTTGTAAGGGTTTCTAAAAATGATTAATATGCTAAAAATAATTAATTATGCCTTTACCTTATGATTATTGTTTTAAAATTTTTTATGGCATGTTAATAGTGCTTATTGAAGGGAACCTTTTTAGGGTTTGATTTCTTTCTCATATGTGTTGGCCTTAATGGAATGTTAAAAGGGAGGTGAATAGCATTTAAAAAATATTTTAAAGGTACCTTTTGAGGTTGAAAAACATTTTGTATAATTTTGAAATGAAAGGTTTAAAACTTGTTGAAGTTAAAAGGCACCTAGTAAGGAGAATGTAGAGAGAAGTGGACAAAACACAAATATTTATAGTAGTTTGGTCCCCTTGACCTATATCCACTACCTTGATCTCCTAATTAAAGATTTTCTACCCAACTTCACTAAACTAATGAAATTGACAGTTTCCACCAAGCTTTTACAAGGTGAGCTTTGAACGCAAGCTCCAAAGCTTTTACAAGATTCCCAAGCTTTCTGGAGCTTAGTCTACCCCTTAGAGTGTCTCTCACACTTTAAAAATAGAGAAACGATGAAGTTAAATTGATCATTGAGTTAATCTAAGATATACAAAGTTAAGCTCAAATACTTTTTCCAAAAAATGAGTGAAGCACACTTAAAAAGATAACTTTCTAACACTTCTTAGGTCTAATCTAGCTCTTGGATGGTTCTCTCTTTCATTATGACTGTTTGAACCCCTATTTGTACTTAGAGGACACTTTCTAACCATTAGAAATAGTTTTGGATCAGAAATAATCATTATTTTGTCTTCTTGCAACTCTTGTCAAATTTACTAGCAATGCCTTGTTAACCGATTAAAGATGGGCTTTAATGGATTAAATCCTTTTTGTCTAGCGGTTTGCTTTACTATGTTAATCGGCTAAAGTTGGCTTTAACCAATTAGGAATATTTTGTTTTCAAACTTCTCAAACTAGTAGTCTTCCTTAATTTGGTTAGTCCTTTTTTAACTAATTGAGGCTTCTCTATTTTCAGCTTTAAACGATTGAAATAAAAGTTAATTGATTAAAATATCTTCAAATTTGAAATCCTTCATTTGGTGCTCTTCAATGGTCAACTTCATTTTAAATTTGAATTTTGACTTTTTTTGGTACTTTAAGTTTTATCTTTAATAGATTAACCCCTTTTGGTTAACTAATTGATAACGTTTTATTTTGTGTTCAGTACCTTCTTAATTGAATAAGCCTTGTGTCAACAAGTATAAACCTCTCTGCTTGTTCTTAGTGCACCCAAATTTACTTGAACTAAGTAAGGATCTATGTCAGTTGGTTAAGACTAATCTATCTTCGTTAAAGCTTTTTCTTCTTTGCTTGTTTAAACCAAATAACCTGTCTTGCAATTGAGTAGGCATTTTAACTTGGTTTCAAACAATAAATATGCTAAGAAATTTAAGCTTTTTCTTGTACACTCAAATAATATAATTAGACACCAATAAATAAGGAATATTTTATTATTATAAAAAACATATGGAGTCAACACTCTCACCCTTTTTCGATGACAACAAAACACCCCTAGATTAAGAGTACGATGTCTATGTGAACTTTGTACCTATGTGCAATTGAAGGATTACTCCTTTTTAATAGATGCTCTTAGTTTTCTTTAAAGATTTGCAAGAAAATATTGATAATATCTACAAAAACTAAACAAGATATATAATATCCATAGTAGTTAAGTAAGATATATTCAATATCCATAATAAATAGCACATAAGATTCAACAAAACCATAACTAAGCATCACACACATATATTAAATATAAAGACGTATCAAACTCTATTTAACTTATTCTTCCTTCTCCCTTTTTTTGTCATCATTAAAAAAAGATATTCAAAACTCTCCTTTAATGAGTGTTGTATCTAGATTTAAAAAGAAATTACAAGAGTTTCCCCTTATCATTTGGCCTATCCCTCTGTATTTAAAGAGAATTTACAAGTGCGATGCAAGTAAGTTTTGCAAGCATAAGTACAATAAGCATTTCATGACAATTATAAGTAGCATTTCAAGAAAATTAAGCATTCAAGAACAACAGTTCTTTATATTAAACACAATAGTTCTTTGTTCTTTCTCAAAAGAGGGGTTAAGAGTAAACCAAGGTTAATTCAAAATCTCCCCCTTAATAAATCAACCAGAATCCAAACATGATACAAAAGGAGAAGGGATAAAGGAGATAATCATTCTAAGTCTTAATCTTACTCTCCCTTAAACAAATCATAAACCCAATAAGTTTCTAATTATTAAAACACCAATTGTTAGAAGAGAAATTATGTGCCTAGAATAAATGAGTATTTAAGTAAATATTCAACATTTTCATCTAATACTTAAGGATTCATGGAACTAGATGAGTATGAGCATTTAAGTAGTTGTTCAATATATGAATCAAATACTCATATTTGCAAAGTAGTTCTTAAGCATGCCTAAGGTGTCATTAGTCTTCAAGCATCATTCTTAATTATCATAAACTATTATCAATAATTAACCATCATCAAGCGTGGAAAACCATAATTTATGCCAAAAAAAAAATCATCATCAAGCATTCATTACTTATTCTCAATCACTATTTCGCAAAAATCACCAAGCAACATTAGTCAAGCATTTTTAGGAAATTCTCTAATTCATATATGAAAAAGCAACTCAAGGAGAAATTCAAAAAAGATCATCATTAAGCATTCTTAATTACTATAAATTATTTCGTTAGCAAGCATTCCAAGAAATATATATTCTCCAAATCATGTATGAAACTATCAATACAAGGAGAATTTTCACATTAAGAAAAAATCATTATTAATGAAGTATTGCTAAAGCATTTAGCATTTGTTACAATCATGTAAGAGAATATTATGATCAAGTAAGCGCAAGCATGATTACAAGAAATAAAACAGCTGTCTTCATTAATTATGAATCTAATTTATTTAATGTAATGCAAGCATGATTTCAATATCATAACAATAAGCATATATGCCCATTCAAAAATATGCAAGCATTAAACTTCAATGTGGTACATGTTATTTCTCCATAATTGTCATAATTCATGAGTGTGGAATATTGAAAATAAAGAACTCAACTCATGATTATGTCAAAAGTAAACATCCCGACATCAATGAATACTATTCAAGAAATAAGTGTTCAATGAAAGCACATTAAGCAGTCACTGCTTGTTTAAACTACAGGTCATATTTCATTTGACATTCTAAGTTATTTATAATAAGCAATGAGCTAGAGTGGATGCACACCAAATTTTTAGATCATGTAAATACTTAAGGCTTAGTGAAGCCATAGTAATATTCAAATACATATTCAAAGGATATTTCAAACTATGTCAACACAAACTCTATGTCACGATCAAACTTGACTTGAGTTATGAAATTAAGCACTATAAACAGTTCTATCACTTAAGTCAAGTTATAAACTTCAATCATTAAGGTCAAGCAAGATTAAAAGTCATGTAAGCATTTGACTTGACTAAAACAATAGATGAACTACAAAAAAAATTCATTAAGTTCAATGATTTCATCTTTATCAATTTGATGAGTTTAGGCAATGATTCAATCTTGAAACAACCATTTAAGTACAAACATGATACACATTTCAAGAATTGTTCCTAAACTAAGCATTTAAACATTTCAATTCTCAAGAAATGAGTTTTCAATGTAAGCACATGAGAAATAATAAAGTCAAGCACTCATGAACAATTTTTCATTTTTCAAAATTTGTCAATTAAGCACAAAAGAATTAATAATATCAATATGAGTGTTATCTTTTGGAACAAACAGATTGAAACATTCATGAAAGTTTTCCCTTTTCATCAACTTTTGCAAATTCAAGAATATGTATTTGCACCATATGATCATGAGAGTGTTCATAATGCACATTTTAATCGGTTAAAATGAATTTTAATCGATTCAAACTTTTGGTAACTTTAAACCCCAATTTCTAACAGAGTTATTTTAATCAATTAAAGTAAACTTTGATTGATCAAAACATTACTAAGTTCCTACACTTCTTTCATGCAAACACGATTTAATCAGTTAAAAGACTATTTGATCAATTAAAATGAACAACATTCTATTCCAAAATCATTTCAATAAATTAAAACATAATTTTAATCAATTAAAATCTGACTCTAAGTACTTAAAATCAATTTTAATTGATCAAAACAAGAAATTAAAGTAGAATGACCATAAAATTTAATCAAACACATATTCAAATCAATTCAATCCAAGTTCATTCACATCAAACATTCCTAATTCTCTTCTAATGTTAAAAAATTGGTCTTTTCAAAAACGTTTTTTGAAAATATCAGCCAATCAATGCAAGGTATCAACAAATTCAATTTTAACATCTCCCTTAAGCACATGAACTCTAATAAAATGATGTCTAATCTCAATATGCTTAGTTCTAGAGTGTTGAACAAGATTCTTTGAGATGTTAATGGCACTTGCATTGTCACAAAAGATCGAAACGTTATGCATGGACATGCCAAAGTCATTCCACTAAACAATATATCAGGTCTACTTGTTAAATAAAAAGGTGAACCAATCATACCTATATAGAGCTTTTGGTCCACATTTTTTCCTTTCTTATCTTTATCAAGTTTTGTTGAGGAGCCTATTGGTGTTTCAATTGACTTCACATTCATCATACCAAACTTTTTTAGCATCTCCTTAGTATAGTTACCTTAGTTGATGAAGATCCCATCACATTGCTTTATTTGTAGACCAACAAAGAAACTTAATTCTCCCATCATCCTCATTTCAAATGCACCCTGCACTTCCTTAGCATAATTCTCACATAATTTTTCATTATTAGCACTGAAGACTATATCATCAACAAGTAAATCTTTTTTTCTTTTCTTAATAAACAATGTAGCATCTACACTTCCCCTAGAAAATCCTTTTTTAATAAAAAATTTAAAAGCCTTTCGTACCAAGCTCTAGGAGCTTGCTTCAATCCACATAAAGCTTTGTGCAATTTATAAACATGATCAACCTTTTGAAGAGCATAAGGCAACTTATCACCATCTAGTATTAGGTACATAATTTCATTAATGCAAGCACAAAAAATATTATGAATTTACACCAAATCGTCATGAAAATAATCATAGTGCATGTTTTAGTGGCCAAAAGTCCTGATTAGGATGAAATCCATGAAGTAATTTAATGCAATGGTCAAGGAATGGACTAATGAGTCATTTTAAGGCATAAAACTTGTCCATTTTGCTACTATCCTTAGGTATCATTACTTGCACTTTTGTAGCTCAAAAATGTAGAAAATTTTGACTTACAAAGCTTGTGCAAGGAGTCCAAAAATGATTTGTGAGTACAATTAAATTTAAATAACTTTAAAATATAATCTTGGACATGTGTTACCTATAATTCTTTAATCGAAACATATGAACTCAAAATTTGGTTCACATTTTTCGATCTTTCCTTATTGTCCTCAAACTTTAAGTAGTTAAATAGCTCATTTATAAACTTATGCCTCTAATATGCCCAAGCATGCTCAACTTTCATCATTATGTATGAATATGATTTATAAACTTCAAAATAGACATATTAAGTAATGTTTAAGGATAAAAAGCATCAAATTTATTATTTTCAACTTTTCACAACATATAGACAAAAATGCCCTTGAGATCATTCAAGCATTTGATCATGCATGCATTTTCAACAAGAACAAGAATAATAGCATTTTCGACGTGCGGTACACTTATTCAAGTTTTATATTGTTGAAATCATTGAAATCATAAGGATGTCAAACATTGCAAATTGATTTATTCGTTTGCTTGAAAAATGCCATCAATTTCAAATTATCACACTCAATATCATGCTAAAGAAATCCCTTTGAATCAATTTCACCAATCAACAGAGAAACACCAAGCAATATGGAATTTGTGCTAATATAAATATATCAAATCAAGTTTGCTCAACCATGCTATATCATCAAATACAAAGAATTAATAAATCAATTTCAATCAAAGAAGACAAAATGGTTTTGCAAGAAAATCATTTGATAAAACTTTTAATCTTTCTTTTCAAAATTTTTGCACTTAAAACATACAGGGTTTGAGTTAGACATGCTTGGTGTAAAATCATGAGCTCAATGTCGCTCAATTTTGTTTAATTATGCTTTAAATGGTTTATGAAATATGTAATGAGCATAATAAATCATGTTTATGCATGTCAAGGGTCATTTTCAAATATCTCACAATCATGTGCCATAAATGCCCTTATGACCATTCAAGCTTACAAGCAAGCATGCACATCCAATAAAAACAAGTCAATAAGTATTTTTATCATGAAACAAACTTGTCTAACTGATAAATCATTATAAACTTAAGGATGGCAAACAATTTTCTCCTATATGCTCATTTTGCTTGAAAAAGACCAATTCAAGTATTCAACATTTATCATGCTCAATTTTAACCAACTTGAACCATTGAAGTAAGTCTCAAAAGAAAAGTTATTCAACTGTTCAAACTATCTTAGACACAATGAAATCAAAAGGCCAACTCTTTGAACTCAATTTCCTTGATTACAAGCAATTATGTAAATCAATCTAATAAGCATATATTAGCCATTTCATGCATAACTTCAATCATCAAGCTCTTGCGCTCAAGGTTAGGCTTAAAAATAATTTTTCCTAAAAGGAATGGTATGAACCAATTTCACAGAGCATGAGGAAAAATTTTGCAACATATACACAAGTATTATAACAAATCATTTTACATAACTAAGCAAAGTTAGTCTAAACAAATACGAATACCCAAGCCATTTTCTCAATCGAAAGAATGACTAACTTTTGGCAAGAGATCATGGAGAAATATTCAAGATCATATAGAAGCACATACTTATCAATCTTAGATTCCTACTTAGTTCAAGATTATGCAATTTATAATATGCATCATATTATATCAATGTTGCATAATCAAGATTTATCAATAAGACTTAAAGGAGAGTAGTCATAGAATTATGCACTTAATATTCAAGCAAGAATAAGCAACCAAAATTTGCAATTAAGAAAAGAAAACAATTTTAGAAGCTAAGCTAAATCAATGAAACATTCCATAAATAAGCAATCAAAATTCTTGTTTAAACAACAGAAGGCTTTTAGCATAGAGATCACCTATTTTCCTTTATGTGTGACTAGAGAGCGTTCATTCTTTAACAATTGTTCCTCTTTTCTCTAGCACACCTACAAGAGATGTTTTTCATTTAATCATTGGTATCCAGATTGCATTGGATCCTTGAAAGTTAGTCTTGTCACACGAAGTTTATTTTTAGAACTCGTGCTTGTTTTAATTTATAAGGTAAACATTTTCTAGTTGGACTAGTTTATGAGCAATAACTACAAAATGTGCAATGATTGCATTTAGTCATTTTGGAAGATGAGGATTTCATGAAAACCTTTTGTTTTTCATTTAATAAATCTTCAAATTTCCTTTTCTCATCAAAATTTCCTTTTTCCAATATATCAATTTTTTTTTGATAAACTTCAAAATCCTTTTTCAAAATTTCATTTTCTGTTTCCAAGTCAAATTTTGTTTTCAATAAAAATTCATTTTCAACATTAAGTATGGAAATGGTTTTCTTGTGCTTCAAATTCATTTTCTCAAACTCAAATGCTAAATTCTCAAAAGCATCATGCAATACATGGAAAACATACGAATTAAGTTCACAAGATGAAGAACTTACCTTTATCTCTTTAAGAGCCACAAGGCATAATTCAATTTGATTTGATGATTCATCTTCACTTGATTCCTTATCAACATTCATCCTGTTGCTTGTTGAGCATTGATTCTCACAAGACTTCTCATCAAATTCCTTTTCCTTATTTGTTTCTCCATATAACTCTTTTAATTTTTTTCAAATTTCTTTGGCACTTTTACACATGAACACTTTATTGTATTCTCTATAATCAAGTGCATAAATGAGAGTGTGCATATCCTTGGAGTATATTTGTACACCAGGTCATCTTGTACGGGGAATGACATACTTTGATTTCACCCTTATGGGTTTGGAAGCAACCAAATGGCTAAATAGGGTGTTTTTGGGTATGCCATGAAGCATGTGAAGGTGAATGAGTGGTCAAGAGATGATTCATCATCCTAAGTGATATGAGGGCATGTATCTCACTTGTTCTCAAATCTTGATTAACTTGTATAAAGCCCTTGGCCAAAGCATGATGAATTTGAGGAAAATTAGTTTCCTAAATTTATAATGTTATTCATGAATTATAAGAACTAATATGGAATGTCGTGAGTAGACACTGAGCCATGCTTAATGACATCTCTGGGATATTTGATGAATAGACCGTATTGCACTGAAAGCTTATCACTGAAGGGCTTTGTCAAATTCTTTAATTGACTCTCTAATGTTTGGATGGTCATTATGTATTACTAGATACCATTCATGATCTATAAATATAAATTAATTATCAAATTGATATTTGATTACGATTTATATTTATTGCCAATGTGGTAGAAGCTTAATGGGTTGCACGCATTAAGTGATATGATTAGGATTAAATAATGATAATTAATTAAGTTGGACTTAATTGAAAGAGACCAAAATAAGTGAAAAATTAATTAAGTTCTCAAAGACTTAATTAAATTAAAATACAGCTATTGTATTTAGGGTTATAAATTAGTTTGGCTATATAAATATGTTATATTAGCAAACTAAAAACTTGAAACCTCAAACCACTTTTTAGCTGTTTCATATGATAAGAAGAGAAGAATAGTTTTCTTTGTTTGACAAAAAAAAAGGATTTGGCAAGAATTTTGATCCTTTTGTTTTAGAAATAAAACTTGATAGCGCAAGTAAAATCCTACGTTGGAGAAGATCTTATTCAATCACTATGTGAATTACTGTTAGAGGCCAAACATTTGGGTGGCTGAAGATTTGACAAATCCTAAAGGTGAAAAAGTAAATATTTTTAGATTTAATTGGCTCTTGATTACGATATCTAGAGCAAGGTATGTAACTCTTAAACCTATGAGTGTTTATAATATATTAGAAGTGACATGAAAATCACAAACATTGATCATGTCGGATTTGATTGTTTCTCTAAATAAATATTATTTTTATTTTTACTACGTTATATTTTAATTTATTAATTATTTTTCATGTTTGAGAATGGGGTGAATCCTAACACCATGAAGGTAAATAATAAGAGAAGCTGTTATTAGATGAGGTGTTGAATGAACCCATAATCTTAGGTTTTAGTTTATTGCTTTTCTCAAGTGAATTTTTAGTTTTTATTAATTAATGTATCTTTTTATTTAATTAAATTTTTAAAAAATTGAGTTACTTGAAGAAGATTAATTTGTCATAATTTTAGTACTTAGTGAAAAAGTAAGAATAAATCTCTATGGGATATGATTCTATACTTACTGTCTATATTACTTGTTCAATATGTGTACTTGCGTGTATTAAATTCACAACAAGTTTTTTGCACCATTGTTGGAGATTTGTTTCCTTATTTTGTTAATATTAAAATTCAAAAATTAATCTTCACTTGAGTTTCTCTTTTTTTTCAAGTTTGTTTCGTCCTTGTATGAGGAAAGCAAAAAGTTTCAAGATTATACTATGTGATTAGAGATTGAGAGCACATTTTGAAAACTTCGTCAAGAAAATCAACAATGTTTTGCTAAAAAAAATATAGTGGATAATCTACAAGGTGAGCAGCAAATCCAAGAGTGGGTAGCAGTTGAAAATCGTTGCTTAAAAGATTATGCTATTCCATTGGTGCAAGGGATTCCATCGGGCATTTGAATGCGGACTATTTAATGCAACAATTTCAAGATCAACCCAGCTATCATCACCATGATTCAAACTTTAGTCTAGTTTGGGTGCTTTCCAAATGATCATCCAAATGCCCATATTTCTAACTTCGTGGAGATATGTGATACCTTTAAACACAATAGTGTTAGAAATGATGTAGTTCATTTGAGGTTTCTCCCTTTTTCATTGAAGGATAAAGTTAAAGCATGGTTGAACGCACTCCTTATAAGATCAATAACAACTTGGGATGATTTTACTTAAAAGTTCCTCGCTAAGTTTTTCCCTCAGGTGAATACAGCAAAAATGAGGAATAATATCACATCATTCATGCAACAAGATTCTAAATCATTGTATGTGGCTTAGAAAGGATGCAAAATTTACTTTAGCATTGTCCTCATCATGGTCTTCCAAAGTGGCTACAAGTGTAGGCATTCTACATGGATTCAGTGGTCATGTTAAAACCACCATTGATGCCATTGTGGGAGGAGCTTTAATGGCAAAATTAATTGGTGAGGCATATAATTCGTTGGAGGAAATGGCTTTAAACAACTACAAGTGGTTAGTAGAGCAGTTAATGCATAAGAAAGTAGTGGAGCTCATGATGTACATGCCATTTCAGCACTATTAGCACATGTAGCAGTTTTAACTAAGAAGCTTGAATCTTGTAGTACTAACTCTATTCAAAGTCCTTTTGTAGTTTGTGAGCATTGTAGAGATAGTCATGCAAGCAACTAGTGCTCAAGTAGTTTAGAAATAGTGCATTTTATGGGGAATAGAGAGTAAAATAATCCTTACTTCAACACTTATAACCCAAGGTGGAAGAACCATCCAAATTTCTTTTAGACAAATAATCATGGATCATCTTCATCTTTCAGGCCAAATGTGCCTCCTAGGTTTTTACAACAAGTGAAAGTGCCTATCCCAAATAAGAAGGTGGCTTTCAAGGATTTGTTAAAGCAATTAATGACATAGAATGGTTACATCCTTCAAAATCAAGTAGCTCTTATTCAAAGCCAATTAGCATTAAATCAAAGTCTTGATACTTAGGCTGGTCAACTTGCCAATTCATTAAACAACGAAGTTCAAGGAACATTACGCAATGATATAGAGGCGAATCTAAGGAGGGAAGGAAAGGAACATGTCAAGCCTATCACATTGAGAAGTGGAAAGAAAGTTAAAAGTACCCTAAAACAAGCTGAGTGAAAAAACAAGATAATAGAGAGTGAGGAATAGATTATTGACTCCAATGAGCAGTGTCAAGAGAAAGAGATCAAGGCAACATTACCTCCACTACCTTTCCCTCAGCATTTTAACAACAAGAGGAGGGCCAATTTCAAAATTTATGGAGGTGTTTAAAAAGCTTCATATCAACATTCCATTTGCTAAGGCTTTAAGCAAATGCCTTCATATGTCAAATTTTTGAAGGATATTTTATCAAAGAAGAGAAGGTTTGGTGAATTTGAGGTGGTAACACTTATTGAAGAGTGCATTGCAATCATTTAGAATAAACTCCCTTTAAAGCTTAAGGACCTAGGCAACTTTGGTATTCCATGCACAATTGGTGCTTTATTTTTTGCCAAGGCCTTTAGTGATTTGGTGGCAAGTATTAATTTGATGTCTTTGTCTATTTATAATAAGTTGGGTTAGGTTGAAGGGAGATTAAGCCCATCATTGTGACTTTATAATTGGCAAATAGAACTCTCACATATCTGAGAGGTAAAATGGAAGATGTGCTTGTAAATGTGGATAAATTCATATTTGCAGCAAACTTCATAATACTGGATATGGAGAAGGATAGAGAGGTTTCTATTATCCTTGGGAGACTTTTCTTACACACTGCTAAAGCATTCATTGATGTAGAAAAGAGAGAATTTACCCTAAGAGTATAAGATCAAAAGGTAACATTCAATATTTTTAGAGCTTTAACGTTTACTAAAGATCATGATGAGTGTTTTGCAGTTAGTATGGTGGACAGGGTCACTAGTGAAGTCTTCATGGCAAGTCATCCTACTGACCCACTTGAAGCATCATTGGTTGTTGAATTTGAGAGAATTAATGAAGATGTCATAGAATGTATGAATGCATTAAATGCCCCATCTCGTGTGTTGGGAACTCAATTTGAGTTGTTAGATTTGTCTACCTTTTCATCTTCAATAGTGAAGCCTTTAATTCAAGAACCTCCTAAATTGGAACTTAAACCATTGCCTATTCATTTGAGGTATGCATATCTTGGTGACATATCTACTCTTCCTATTATTGTTGCATATGATCTTACTAACAAGTAAGAAGATAACTTGCTAAGAGTTCTAAGAGTGCACAAAAATGCACTAGGTTAAACTACCGTAGATATAAAAATGGTAAGTCCTTCAATATGCATGCATAAAATTTTGATGGATGAAAATCACAAAGCTATTATTGAGCATCAAAGAAGATTGAATCCAAATATGAAAGAGGTGGTATCCTATTTTGGATAGCGAATGGGTAAGTCTGGTGCAATGTGTACCAAAGAAAGATGGGATGATAGTCATTACAAATGAAAACAATGAGCTCATTACCACAAGGATAGTCACAAGATGGAAAGTGCACATAAATTATCAAAAGCTAAATAAGGCCACAAAGACAGATTATTACCCTTTACCATTCATTGATCAGATGTTGGATAGGCTAATTGGAAAGAGTACTCTTTTTTCTTAGATGGGTACTCAAGGTGTAATTAGATCGCCATAGCACTGGAGGATCAAGAAAAAACAACTTTCACATGTCCCCATGGTACTTTCACTTTTAGGAAGATGCCATTTGGACTATGCAATGTTGTAGCCACATTTCGATGATGTATGATGGCTATATTTTCAGATATGGTGGAGAAAACATTAGAGCCATTTATGGATTATTTCTCGGTATTTGCCAATAATTTTGTTGAATGTTTATTGAATTTTGATAAGGTGTTGAAAAGATGTGAAGATACAAAACTAGTACTAAATTGGGACAAATGTCATTTTATGGTACAAGAAGACATCGTTCTTGGTCACAAGGTATCGAGCAAAGGATTAGGGGTGGACAAAGCAAAGATAGAGATTATCAAAAAGCTTCCACCACTAACCTTGGTAAAAAGTAATAGGAGTTTCCTTGGACATGTTCGTTTTAATCGGTGATTCATTAACAATTTTTATAAAATTTCTAAACCGTTATCCAATCTTCTAGGAAATGATATCCCATTTAAATTTGATGATGCATTTCATGTTGCATTCATATAATTGAAAAAAAAACATTTGCACCCATTATTGTAGTTCTTGATTGGTCACTTCCATTTGAGCTTATTTGTGAAGCTAGTGACAATGTTGTAGGTGCAGTGTTAGGGCAAAAAAAGATAAAATTTTTCATTCTATATATTATGCCAGCAAAACCTTTACTAAAACTCAGATGCATTACACCACCACTGAGAAAGAATTATTTGTTGTTGTGTATGCATTTGACCAGTTCCATTTATACTTGATTGACACAAAAGTTATTGTTTATATTGACCGCTTTACAATTAAGTGCTTGATTTCTAAGAAGGATGCCAAACCAAGGCTAATAAGTTGGATTCTACTACTACAAGAATTCAATTTGGTAATCCAGAACAGAAAAGGTTCAAAAAATCAAGTAGCAGACCATCTGTCAAGGTTAGAGCATGACAATCATGGTAAGGATTTAACTTTGGTCAATAAGTCATTCCCCGATGAATAATTATCACAAGTTAGTTAAAAGAATTTACCATCGTATATTGATTATATCAATTTCATTGTAAGTAAGCTTCTCCTTCCAAATTTAACTTTTCATCAAAGAAAGAAATTTCTACATGATGTAAAATTGTATATGTGGGATGAACCATTTTTGTTTAAGCAATGTGCCAACAGAATGATAAGAAGGTTCATTCTGGAGGAGGAAGCTGAAAGCGTATTGAGACATTGTCACTCTTCAGAATATGGGGGTCAATTTGGAGGAGATAGAACAATAGCCAAAGTTTTTCAATCAGGTTTGTATTGGCCAACACTTTTCAAGGATGCTCATAAGTTTGCTTTGCATTATGATAGATGCAAATGAGTGGGGCACATTTCAAGAAGACATGAGATGCCACTCATTAACATTCTTGAAGTAGAAATTTTTTATGTATGGGGAATTGATTCCATGGGGCCATTCATATCCTCATTCAACAATCAATACATTTTGGTGGCTGCTGTCTATTTGTCAAAATGGGTGGAAGCCTTAGCTATGGCAATAAATGATGCTAAGCTGGTGATGATGGTTCTAAAAAAGAACATTTTCGCTCGATTCGGAACACCAAAAGCAAATGTGAGTGATGAAGGGAGCCACTTTGTAATAAAAATTTTACAGTGTTACTTGTAAGGTATGGAGAAACACATAAGGTGGGCACAACCTATCACCCTCAAATGAGTGGATAAGTCTAAGTGTCAAATCAGGAAATCAAAAGTATTTTAAAAAAAGTGGTCTTTCGATCACAAAAGAATTGGGCCAAAAGACTTGATGATGCACTTTAGGCATAAAGGATCACTTATAAAACTCTGATTGGTATGTCCCCATATTGATTGGTATTTGAAAAAGTGTGTCACCCTATAGCTGAGTTAAAGCACAATGCATTTTAGGCCATCAAGAAGTTAAACTTTGACTTAGAAGTAGCTAGTAAGAAGCATTAGCTTCAATTAAATGAGATGGATGAACTTCGCTTGGATGCTTATGAAAATGCCAAGATTTACAAAGAAAAAATGAAAAGATGGCATGATTAAAGATTATTAAGCGTTGTTTCGAGCTAGGACAACACGTGTTGTTGTTTAACTCTTGCTTAAAACTATTTTTGAGTAAGTTGAAATCAAGATGGTTGGGACCTTTTATGGTGTCAAAGGTGTTTCCACACAGAACAGTTGAAAAAATTGATTAGGGGACCAATGAAACGTGCAAGGTGAATGGACAATGGTTAAAGCATTACTAAACAGGTGACATTAATCACCAATGATCCTCTATCCATCTTTCTGACCCTAAATGAACTTAAAAAATATCTATCTACTGACTATAAAAAAAGTGCTTCTAGGGAGGCAACCTAAGTTTCTGAACTTAGCTTATTTTCGTATTTATTTCCTTTAGTTTTTATTTGCAAGTTTTTCCTTTCATTTAATGTTTATTTTATAATTTTAGTTGTTTTATGTTTTTTTTGCAAGTCTTAGGATCTAGTTTAAAAAAAGCTAGCGCCATAACCCTCAAAGTTCAGAGTTATAGCACTAAAATTAGCAATTATACCTTCATAAACAAAATTGATTATCATTGCGACTTTCAATGGGCAAAGCCACAACACTGAAACTCGAGAAATTCCCTTTAGAAAATAGAATTGCTTAGCACCATGACCCATAAAAGGCAATGTTGCGGGGCTGAAACCCAAAGCAGTTAGCTTCATGGGTAGAATGTTTGAGGGTCACGGCATTGGATTGAGGCCTAGCATTTTCCTTTGTTATTTTAATCCCTCTTTCAATTTTCTCATCTCTCTTGTCCTTCCTTCTTCCTACTCTTAAACATTTCTACCACCTAAAGTATTTATTCAAAATTTTTACATCCAAACAACTTTCGAATTCATTCCACATCCATCATCTTCTCAACATAGTTTCTCAAGTGAGTTATTTTCATCAAAGGTTTGCATTATTTCTTCAGAATGTGTATTGTTAGTTTTAGATAATGTTAGTTTAATGGCAATTCATGTTAAATGGGATAATGTTGCTTGATTGTTGATGCGTATGTAGATTTTCTTGATGATTATGGTTAGGGTTAGTAGAATTTTGTTTGATTGATGATTGGTGTGTTGAGATTCTTCTCGATTATGGTTTGGGTTAGTAGAATTTTGTTTGATTGATGATGAATATGTTGAAATTCTTGATGATTAGGGCGTGCGTTAGTAGAAATTTGCTTGGTGGATGATGGGTTTATGGAAATAGTTGCAACTTTTGGTTTGGATGAGTTGAATTTTAGAATTAATTAGTGCATAATTGCATTTAGACATTTGATTATTTTTCACTAATTATATTTGTAATATTAATTTTCTTTGGAGAATTTGGAAATTATTGAACATTTCTTATTTGGGTTGCTTTTCTCTTAGTTGGTTGTTGAAATTTCTTATAGTAATGGTACCAAAGTGATCAAGACCACGTTCTAGTAGCACATTTGATCTCATGAAGTTTTTATCTAGGGATGCTTCCACAAGATATTATAGTTTGTTGATTAACAAGGTATTTATTGTTGAATAAGGTTCAAATTTTCCTTTTGCTTATTATAGGAAGATACATCAATTGGTTAAAGGACTGTAACACCCCGTATTTACGAATAGAAGTCAATAAAACCTAATTGATAAGACAAAGGGTCAATTGATAAAAATTTAAGTGCTAGGGAGCGGTAGTGGACAAAAAGAATATTTTAAAATAAAATAATATTTTTTAATATTTTAATAATAAAATAATATTAAAAATTAGTATTTTAATTAATGTTGATGTTAGTCATGGAAGAAGATTATGTGACTAATTTAAATGGGGGAGAAGAAGTCAAAAAAAAATTCGGAAGAAAAACGACATTAGTGAGACCTGCATGCCTTTATTAAATAGAGCACGAACGGGTAAGTATATATTTAAACATTATAACGACACGTTGATGAGGTACAAACCTTATATTATATTTATACACCTGTAAAGGAAGGAAATAGTAGGGAAATTAGAATTTAAGAAGTGTTGGAAGGACTAAATTATTAAGCATGGAAGTTTGGAGGGTCGCACGGTAAATAAGGAAAAGTTAGAGGACTTATGTGCAATTTCCCATACTTGAAGATTAAATGGGATAGATTTTGGACCAATGAGCAAAAAAAGCTAATGTGTGCATGAAATGTGAGTGGGAATTGAGTTGGTCCAATGAAACTTAGAGACAAATAAAGAAATAAGAAAAAAATGAATGAAAAAGGCATGGAAAATGGGTGTGACGGGTGGACAACTTTTCAAGGCTTTTGCCTTGTGTTTTGTCACATGAAAGAGCAAAGAAACATGCCAATAAGACATGCAACTTTGGGCAATCTGCCCATGAGAAAGAATAAAGAGAAAAGGAAGGAAAATGAGGTAAAAGGCAAGTGATCTTGGGCAATCTGCCCATATAAGCACAAATGGAGAAAACAACAAGCATTTTCAAGGGTCGGCCTTGAGAGATCCACCCACTACCAAGAAGAAAAGAGAAAGGAGAAGAAAGAAAGAAGAGAAAGAAAGAAAGGAAGGAGAGAAAGGGAGAAAGGAGGAGGAAGAAAAAGAAAGGGAGGGTTCGGCTTAGTGAACCCGAGGCAAGGTAAGTGATGAGATCTTCACTCTTCATGACATGCATGCATTGTAAATCAATTTTAAAGTGTGCTTTTGTTTGTGGTAGCAAGAACCCACATGGATTCAAAGGACCCGAGGCATGCATGCAAGTAGATCTTAGAATCCATGGTGATTTTGAAGCTAAATGAACAATGGGTATGTGTTTTAGCTTTGAAATCATAAGTGGAAAGGAAAAATTTGATGTATATTGATTGATTATTTTGTGGCAGCAAAGGTAATCTTAGAAGTGAAGAAGTTGTGAATCACATTTGGAAAATTCAATCTTAAACCGAGAGGTAAGCATGTAAAGTGACTATAGTATGTTGTACAAACTTCGGTTGATTAAAGGATGTGAATTGTGTGATAAATATTTGTAAATATTGTTGACAAAACTATGAGATTTAGTTAAAGATTGTTGGTTGATATGCTGCCATTTATGAGTATAATTAAATAAATTGGGTTTGAATGCATGCTAGGAATGAGAATAGTAAGCAAAGTTGCCGTGGTGGCGTGCCGAAAAAGGTAACGAGATATCGGCAAGTAGAAATTTGCTAGATACTCACTTAAGTCAATAGCGACGTAGTGTCTTGCTATTGTAAGGTGAGTAGGGGGTGTCCATTTAAAAATAATTCCATAATTATGTATATATATGTTTATAGATATGAAATGATTTATTTTAAATGCCAGTTTGTGGAAAGCATGAGCTGGTAGATATTCTAAGAGTTTGTGAATGCCCAAGCATCTGAAATATGTTTTGACTATATGTATATACAAGTTATATACGTAAAGGGTTTTCAAATTGGGAAACAAGCTTTTCAATATAATTGATGTCAAAAATGTGCCTTATTGATTATGTGATGTGCATTCTTGAATGATTTCATACTCATCATGCTGATTTGATGTCTAACCCTTATGCAAAAAGGTTTTACATTGCAAAGTGATACAAAAAGGGTTTTAGTACACTGCCATGATCAGTATTTTAAAAATGGTTTGAAATGATCTTTTGAAAACTCGATTTAACTTTTAAATGGTTTTATTAAATCGAGAGATTTGAGAGTAAGTCGATTGTCACTTTAATTAAGTGTGACCCTTGTGCACAAGTGAGCTCTAACTCGAGAACCTTTGAGTCACAAATGGGCTGTTAGACATTGATGGGGCCATAGTCTATGATACACGTGGCAAGGCCACGGGTTGTTATATGTGGCTAGGCCACAAGTGATATTCGCTGTTGCGATCGCTTGATTCTCCGATGTCGGCTAACATTGCTAAGACTAGCATGGCTGTAGGGATTCAGTGGGGCAGAGCTCCTGGATGTTATTACGTGGAAGCGGGTCCATGAGCTTTATTATTCTATTCCTACTCGAGAGTGATATCTCGTTAAGTTTTCACGCATGTAGCTTTTCGCATGGTGAGAAATAACTGTTTTCCCGTAGCTCCCTTATTTATAAGATGATGTTGGATTTTAATTCTTCGTGAACAAGGTGATTTATGGATTGCTTATAAACTTTGTTAATGATGGATTTCACAGGAGCTCGCACGACGATATTAATTGCTTTAAGCCAGTACTTAAATGATTTCGATCGTAGAAATCTTACATGAAATGGTTTGATATTTGATTTAAATGCCTACTTTGCATTAACTTACTAGTTTTACATATAAGGCACAAACCTCCCTTTTGAGTTAATTTGTTTTTATATATTCTTATATTTTTAATATTCAAATCTTCTACCTTTAGCTTGTTTCCCATCTATGCCCTACTCACGGGGTTGATGATCACTGAGTTTGTGGGACACACCCCATTATTTCCTTTTGCAGATAAGTGATTAGCTCAAGTGCATTACTTAGCACATCGAGACTTGCGGCAACGTAGGTAATGACATCTCTTAGACTCCCACTACGAGTTGCTCCGTTGCCTAGAGGTCATGCTATGTTCGATAGTCAAGCTTATGATGAGCGATAATTTGTAAAAATGTATTTGTCAAAACTTGAGGTTATGTAATGATTACTGCATATTACATTGAACATGTTGTGGAGTTATCAAACTGAATTATTGGTATCTAATTGTCATGATTTAACTATTGTGTTCTTAGTTTAAATGAGCTATGGAAGTAAAATCGTGAATTGAGTTTAAATTGTCTAGAAGTTTAACTAAGGCTTGTTCAAGATTTGATGGGTTTACTCGTAAGTCTCGGATGCTTGTAACGATCGAGGGGAGAGTTCATTACAAGGATGACATTGGCAGAGGTTCTGTGCCTAACCCAATGCTGCAGTCATTCCAGTGGTACGAAAGTTCTATGTGACTGTATTTGAACATGTTGATGGTGTTGCATTTCTACATGGTAAACAAGTACCAGTCCATATTCAAGCCATCAATGAATTTTTTAGGACTCTAAGTATTGAAAACGATGAATATAGGTAATACTTGGGTGACCATCAAGATTGCAATGCAATAATCTCAAACCTTTGTGTTGTGGGTGAACAATGGAAAATGTCCAATGGAGAGCCTGTCTTGTTCAAGCAAAGTTCAATGAAGAAAAAGCTAAAAGTGTGGTTACATTTTGTAGCAACAAGGTTGCTTTCTTCTACCCACATCAATGATGCTACGAGGGCTCGTGCAATTCTTGTTTATGCTATTTTGACTTGCAAATCCATCGACATTGATAAGGTTATCTTTCGTGCCATATTGCACATGGGCTAACTAAATGAAATGGTATAGGATTTCCTTTTTTGATAACTACCTTATGGGGGAAAACTAGTGTTCGATGGAATGATAAAGAAGAACTGCAGCAGTCAAAAGTTCTAATCAATATGGGAATTATGAGGTGATTGAAGGAGTTTGTTGTGGTGGCTGGTAGTTTGTTCTAGGTTGCCCCACAACCTCCATTGAGGGCCTTAACCTTAATGTGTCTTAATGGATTGAACAAATTGATCGTCATCTAGATCGCTAAGAAAGGCATAATTAGGCACTTGAGCAAATGATGCGAGCTTTTGTTGAGCATATCGAAATGTATACCGGTGTTTTCCCTTCTTTACCAACTAATTTGGACTTTAATGATGATTTTGGTGAGGAGGATAAGGATGACCGGTATATTATAGCTACAACTTTAGGGGAGTATTTTCTCTTTTTTACTTTCAGTAATATTGGGGACAATATTAACTTTATGTTTGGGGGGAGTTTTAAAATTTTTATGTTTCTGTTTATGTTTTGAAGTTACATTGTTTAGCATGATAATTTAGGAAAATTTTAATTTTAGAAAATGTTGAAAACTATAGCTAGAATTAGTGCACCAATGAATTTAATCTACCTATCCAATGATGATAACTAGTTATCTTGTTCATCTTTTGATCATAGGAAACATGAATATTGTTTTAATGTCATATAAATTTTTATGTTTAGTGTCATGATCGAATGAGAGTTCTATATTTTTATGTAAATTTAGATTTTTCAATCATGTTTAGAGTTCTAGAATTTGTTTGATTCTTCCCCAAGGCGAAATCATAGGCTATACTTAGTTAAGAATATGACTTAGGCCATCCTTGGACCGATTATGCCTTTCAAGCTAACCTAGTTGTATTTTTACTCCATAGTGTACCCATTTGAGCTTTAAATTGTCTTGTTTTTTATTAAACACATGAAAAAATTAGCTTAGCCTTTGAAAAATTTTTCAATTTTACAACCTTCACTTTTAAGCGTATGTATTACTTTAGGAGCATCCAAGAACGAGCTTGTATTTAAATGAAATGTGAACTTTGATAATATTTGTGGTTTACTTTGAGTTTGGAAAATGAGATAATTTATAAAGAAATTAAAGGTGATCAATGGCTTGGTGCAACCTACACCTAGTTTGATGTCTTCAACTATGTTGTGTTGTTTTTATCTTAGGTTTTGCCCAAGGACTAGCAAAATAGTAAGTTTGGGGGTTTGATAAGTCTATGATATAGAGTTATTTTGTCACATTTTGATTATTAAAAATAGCTAAATCCTTTTGTTTTTAAGTTATTTTAGGTTGTTTTTATGCTTTTCATCATTAAATTTAATACATGTTGGAATATTTTAATTTTAGTAATTTTCATTCAATTTTATGTTAAAATTCTTAATTTGAGCGATCACTAGTTCAACCCTTGTTTTGAAGGTGCGCAAGTGCATAAAACTTTATGGAGGTGAACCGAGCAAGAATGATTAAGTGTAGAATTTTTTGAATATGTTGTAGTATTTTGACTATAACCTTTTTTAGACAATTCCAAATGAGTTGATTCTTAGACGACTCGAAAGATAAGAAGAAGAGCTACAACTTTTATGTGTACCACTTTGCCCAGTTCAGAGTGGAATGTGGTTGAAATCATTACAAAACTAAAAGTACTATACCAGAAAAGTGAAAGTCAAGATAGAACCTCTATGAGCTACAACTTTAAAAAATGAGAGCGGCAGTGCTGAACACATTTTCCAAAAATAAAAATCTTATGGGATTTTGGAAGTTAGGGCTTTTAAGGCTAGTTAAAAGGCCTTCTCACAGGTTTTTTAAAGAGGACGATAAGCAATTATTTTGAATAAAAGAACCTAAAACAAAGCAACAAAATAAAAGAAATTGAGAAAGAATCAAGATCAAAAGCTTCACCCATTAGTTTCTTTCTCTACTTTTGTGTTTCTCTAATTTTCTCTTCCTTTGATTAATGGCTAATGGTTTTTGGATGATATTTTATTTAGATATTATGAACTAATTTACTTTTCTAGGATTATGGTAGATTTCAACATGTAATTTGAATATTAGTTTCTCTTTTATTTATTATGAATGGGTATAGTTTTGCTTATTCAAATCTATTCTTGATGCTTTTAATTGTTTGGCCAATAATTAATTGATTTCTGAATCTAATTGAGACTCAATAGAGAGATTTTAGATTGGACTAAGTTTTGAATAGTTTATGTTCAAGTCACTTAGGTGATATGATTCGTGATTCAATTAGGCATATGCCAATTGCCATACATAGCCAAATTAGAACACTAGTTTAATGAACCTTATTTAATTGATTACTATAGACATATAGTGACCCATTTAAGTTAGATATTGGTTCAAGCATCTTGACGGAGACTTGTACATAGCTTTAGATTCTAGGTTAGTAAAACCACTTATGAAGGTAAATAATAAGAAAAGCTGGTGTCAAATAAGGTGTTTAATGAACCCATAATCCTAGGTTTTAGTCTATAGTTTTTCTCGAGTAAATTTTTATTTTCTGTTAATTAATTTAGTGTTTGATTTAATTTAGTTTGAATTAATTTTCTAAAAAATCAAGTTAGTTGACTAAGATTATTTTGTCATAATTTTAGTACATAGTGAAAAAGTAAGAACAAATCTCTGTGGGATACAAATATGGACTTACTATCTATATTACTTGTTTGATACATATACTTGCGTATACTAATCCACAAAACTTACCATCAAGTTCATCTATTTGAATAGATGAAAGTCCTCAAGCTGAGCTACATAAAAGAAAATGTTCTAGCGCCTTTCATTGTCGATTTGAGATTTAAGGGGAAGCTTTCATTATTTCTTAACACGATGAAGTTAGGCCAAGAACTATGGAAAAGATTTTGTTCTCCATTACAGCATAAGAGTAGAATAATACAATGAATTATGCCTTTATTCATAGTGGGTTTGTGATGATTCAGGAGGAACATTATCCATATGTTAAATGGTTGAAAAGAAGTTCCATTCATTGATGACGTGTTATTGGCTAAAATGTTAAAGAGATTATTGTTACCACTAAAAAGGGTAGTTATCCTTAAACTTTGAAATGTCGAAACTGAGTTAATCAAATTATGTGCTTGAAGTTAAAACCTTAAAAGATTGTTCAAAGAGAGTTATCAGTTTTTCTCAAAAGACATATATCAAGAAGATTCTTAAATGGATCCAAATGTAAAATTGGAAACCTATTAATACTTTATCATAAAAATGAAATCTTGAGTCTTGGTATGGCTTTTAAGACTTCTAAAACGGAAACCAGATGACTCATGTCCCTTATTTTAATATTGTTGATTGCCTCATGTATCCTATGATGCGCACTAAACTTGATATCATCTATGTAGTTGGCTTGATTAGTTGATTCCAACAAGACCTTGGGCTCTCATTAGAAAGCAATCAAAAGGATATTGTGCTATCTTAAAGGAGTTGCTGATTACATATTATGCTAATTGGGGAAGTGATAAAAATGAGTGCAAGTCAACTTCAAGCTATACATTCTTGGTCAATGGTGGTACTATCTCATGGAGCAACAAGAAATAATCTTTCATTGCTTTTTTTTTTATAATGGAGGCATAATTTTAGTTTGTTAAGTGGCTGAACAAGAAGTTGTTTAGTTTAGGCAATTCCTTCAAATCTTGATGTAGCCAGTTGCGCCTAAAATCCAATAACCATTCATTGTGATACTATGGTTACAATTGCTTTTACTAAGAATCCCAAACATCATGGTAGAAAGAAACACATTCTGTCACATCTCATATCTAGAGGGAATGTAACCAAAACATGGACTGATAACCCTATTAGATAGAGTTATTTGGCCACATTTTAGGATGTTAATGAAGCTAAGTCCTTATGTTTTAACTAGATTTTAGACAGTTATTATGTTTTTAGTTTATTAGTTTAAAGCATGTTAACTTGTTTAATTTAAATGATTCTAGTTCATTTTCACGTTGAAAGTTTCATTGTAAGCCAAAATTGATTTAGTCCTTGTGTTTTTAGGTTTTCAAAAGCATAAAGTTAAATGATGATGAACTATGCAGTGGAGACTAAGTGTAGCTTTTCACTAAACATGTTTCAGTAATTTGAACATAACTTAAGGTACAAAGATTCAATCAATGTGATTCTTGAACCATTGAAAATCTGAGAAGCTGAACTACAACATTTATGTTTTCAATTTTGCCCAATTCAGTTTTGAGATTAGAGAAAATCGCATTCCAAGATGAAGCATTATAGTAGTTCTGCACCGATGCAGCACAAGGAGTAGCACCGCGGCCTTGCAAGACTCAAGGCCATAGCCCCAAAGCAAAAAGCAATGCTCCCATACAAAATCTTAAGGGCTAAGTGTCATGGCACTAGTTGGAAAGCATTAAAAAAAATATACAAGTGTGGAGTGCTGCAGCACTCTGATGTGTTTTACTACAAGTCATCTATTCGAAATTTCAATTTTTTGGGACTTTTGGTGGCTAGAGATATGTAGTTTTCAGCAACTAAAAGGGAGGTTTAGAGAGTGAATGAACGATAGTTTTTGAGTGAAAAGAAAAAAGCTCTCCATTGAAAGAAACAAGAAAAAATCGAAGGCAATTGAAGATCAATAATCAAAAGAGGTTTTAATATTTCTTTCTTTTCGTTTCTTTCTTGTTCTTTTAATGTAGAAATGATCTTTTCTTTTGAATTAATTATGTTTGTTGTAAAAACAATGATGAACTAAACTTGTTTTCTAGGATTTTGGGTTACTTTATTATGTAGTTTGAATTTATGATTTCTCTTTACTGAAAATTAAAGGATGATGCATGGTTTATTTAATTCTGTACTTATTGCTTTTCATTGCTTGATCACCAATTGAAATGTCTTGGGTCTCTGAATGCAACTCGACAAAGGGAGTTTAAAATAAACTATTGTTGTGAATAGCCTATGTTTGGTTCAGTTCAGAGTTAAGTGATAGTTTCGTATTTCAGATAGGCATATACCTATATACCTTAGCCAACCAAATTAAAAGACAAAAGTAATGAACCTTTTCTAATTAATTTACATAGACATACGAAATTAGTTTTAAGAATGTATGTGTGCATGATCTCAATAGAGACTTGTACATAATATGGATTCTAGGTTAGTCTTGTATCCCATTAATCTAAGTTAAGGAGAATGATTAAATTTAGATGAAACTTTGAAAGACACCATAATCTTAGGCTTTAAATTAATATTTTCCTTAGTAAAATTTTATTCTATGTTATTTACTTAATTTTAATAATCACTATTAGTGTAATTAATCATTCAAAATCGAGTGCTTGAATAAGATCAAATTTGTTATGAATTTAATACTTAGTAAGAATAGCTGTAAATCTCTGTGGGAAATGATACTCAAGTAACCTTTATCTTGCTTGTACTACCACATGCACTTGCATGCATTAAACCAACAAAATGGGCCTATGTAGGTATGGTCCACAAGGTCCAAGCAAGCTTAAATCCATAAGTGTGTAGGCTAGTCATCCGTCACATTCACAAACATAAATTCATCCACAATCAACATATACATTAATTCATCAATTCCATCTTTTTACGGAACTTCTCGACATAAGGTGTGGTTTATATCATATATTATGTAAATAATCACCACATTAAATATCTATGGTTCAGCATGCATCTTATACCTATATTGGTATGGTCCATCCACCATAATCTCAACATAAATATGCACCCATATTTCGGGCTTAACACAATATGTGGAAGCGTAAACAAGTTTGTCAACATTATTTACATAGCAAAGTTTATTACCAACATGATAGTTCAAAACTAGACTAGATACACTGTGGAGTGTATGACACTAGAAGGTTGGAAAGAAGGCTATACCACACCTACCATGAATGAGCTAGGCTACTGCTCCACAAGTCACCTAGCAAGCAATCTACTAATCTAAAACAAAATAGAGAAATATAACATGTGAGTCACAAAGACTCTGTGAGTGGATATGAGGAAAGGGAAAAGCCAAGGGGAAGAGTTTTACAATAAATCATAATTTGCAAAACTACATAATAATCATATAAATCTTTTCAGCAGTCATAAACACACCTGACAACTTTAAATGCATAAATATAACATCTGTATACAAGGTCAACTTACAAAACACTTGCAAGGAGATAACGGAAGGTAACGCATGACCTCAACAACAAACATGCAAATCAAGAATGTGTAATTCATTAAACAACTCATCTCATCATTTCCATATTAACACAATAATTATCAATCGCCAACCACAAGTGTCATGATACACTATATACAAATAACACATTAATACATGGCATAGAAAATTATAAGGAGAATAGGAACTTTCACCCAATTCATCCCCATGTTATTCTTACCCTTACACTAGGATTCATAAAGAGTGGAAAAGTGGTATGATGCCCAACTTAACCCTATGGTATTTTTACCCCCACACCGAGACTAAAGCCAATATACAAAATGGGAAAAAGTGGCAAGTTGTCAAGCTTAACCTTGTGGTATTCTTACCCTACACTAGGACTAGAGCTAATCATAACACAATCATGGGAAGTGGAGACCTTTTCAATCCACTTCACAACACAATCATGGGAATATGGAGACCATCTCAATCCACATCACAATGCCAATCATGGGAATGTAGAGACCTTCTTAACCCACATTCACAGTACTCACATGCAAGAGCAATTCCATCAACCACAATCATTATCTCAACTAATATCTTGTACCAACACTAGCCCAGAGGTTGAAGTAATCGATGGAATTGCTCAAAACATTGAAAGGGCTTGTCACCCCTTGTTGAAAACTACTACATAGTAGGATATTTGCTTATATATAATAGTTTTGAATGCCATTTTCTCATCCACAAACATAGTTTTTCCTAGTCAAATATTTATGGCAACAAGCTCAAAACAAATCCATCAAACCATATAATCATACTTTCAACTTTACATACTCAAATAGTTTCAAAAGCGGTGTACCTATTCACCTCGAAAAATGTCAACTTCAATCAAAAAGTGCCAATTTACTCTAGCAATTCCCATGGAGTTTTGTTCATTCCTAGACATTTAATAATTATAATAACCATTTCTCAATCCACAAATCACATAATAATCTATCTAAGCCTTTTCAAAATTAGTCAGATTTATCTAGAACTTAATTTTTAACTTAAACTTGTTGTTCTACAAATACCCATATGTACAAAATTCATAAATAATTGATTCTTACCTTAGGTGAGCTTATATGCTAACTAAAATTGCAAAACCTTTGAACTTTAGCAACTAATAGAGAATCTAGGCAACAAAACCATATTTTCAACATTTAAAAATAAAGTTTTAAAGATTCGAAAGCTTAAAAATGTCACCTTTTTTCTTAAAAACCCAAAACCAAGCCTAAAATCATCAAAATTGGTGATTTGATCTAAAAGTTGGTTGAGAGAGCTTAAAGTTTAAGAAAATACCTTAGAAAGATGGCTGAAGACTGGAACCCTCATTTCATATGATATATTTATAGTATTGGGTGTGAAACTTTTACCCTTTTTATTTTTCAAAAAATGGCATCATTTATTGATATATCGAGGTTATCTACCAATAGATAAGCTCCAAAATATTTTGAAAAACTGTCGGGTTGCTATCTATTGATAAATGATGAACATTTTTTGATAGATAGACTCTCGTAAGTAAAAATAGACTTAAAAATTTGCCCACCTAATTTACATTAAATACCATTTACGTCAATGTCCTCATTTTTATTTTTATTTTTATTACTCTCTATTTACTTAGAATATTTAATGTAAATAAGCAAAAAACCCCTCATTTGGATTCAACAAAAATATCAGAAAAAAATCAAAATCGAAAAGAATCAAAATTTAAATTTTTGTTTCAACAACAAAATCAAAAAAAGTTTGATTGAAATTAAATTTGCAGCTCCCATTTACCATAACAAACGTACTCCAAAAATGATAGAAAAATCATTTTTGGTCATCCAAAATCAAAGGGAAAAATTACCACCATTTTTTATTTTCAAAAGATTGTTCTATAAAAATCACTTATTTTGACCCATTTCAAACTTGAAAGAATTTCAGCTTCAAAAGTAACAGACAACCAAAGTGTCAATGAATTCTTTTTGAATGTTAAAACTAAGTTTGATATTCAAAACATGCAATTTATATGCTCACCTAAGGATTTCTTAACTTATATCAAAGATGGGATTTCACATTCTACCCTTTTATGAAAATTCGTCCTAGAATTTAAATAGCGCACTAACCTTTGCTAAATACATGTGGGTACTTCACGCGTATGTTGTTCTCAACTTCCCAAGTTACTTTCTAACTCAAGTGGTTGCGCCATTGTGCCTTAACCAAAGCTACCTCCTTAAAACGTAACTTCCTTACTTACCTATCTAAAATAGCTATCAGTATCTCCTCATAGCTTAAATCATTCTTTAATTGCAAAGACTCATGTTAAAACACATGGGAGGGATCCAGTTTATATTTTTGTAGTACTGAAACATAAAATATTGGTTGGATACTAGCAAGATTCGATAGAAGTGCTAATCGATAAGCCACTATGCCAACCCTCTCAAGAATTTGAAATGGTCTAATATACCTTGAGCTCAACTTGCCCTTCTTGCCAAACCTCACAATGCCTTTGATCGGTGAGACTTTCAAGAACACATGGTCACCAACCTTGAACTCTAATTCTCAATGTCTATGGTCGACATATGACTTTTAACAACTTTGTGTCGACAACATCCTCTCTCTAATCAATTGTATCTTGCTGGTGGTCTTATAAATTATTTATAGTCTAAGTAACTTCCGTTCACCGACCTAAGACTAGCATATGGGCTATTTACATCTCTGCCCATATAAAGGCTCATAAGGTGCCATCTGGATGCTAAATTGAAAGCTATTATTGTAGACGAACTCAACCAATGGCAAGTGTCGATCCAATGCAACTCCAAAGTCTACAACACAAGCTCTCAACATATCCTTTGGTGTCTGAATAGTCTTCTTAGATTGTCCATATATTTATGGGTGGAAATCAATGTTGAAATTCAACTTTGCTCCTAAAGCTTTTTGAACTTTTCCCCAAAATCCACTTGTAAATTATGTGCCCAGATCTAACACTATAGTGATTGAGACTTCATGCAATTGCAATATCTCATCAATGAATAGCCTAATATATAATGTTACCCTATAAGCGGTCTTTAATGGTAAAAAATGTGTGAACTTAGTCAACCTATCTACAATCACCCAAATAGAGTCACACCCTTGACCTTTTCAAGGTAGGCTAGTCGCAAAATACATAGGGATATGTTCCCACTGCCACTCTGGAATAGGTAAAGGTTGTAATAATTCAGTAAGCCTCTGATGCTCTACCTTAACCTGTTGGCACACTAGACACTTGGCCACATACACACCACATCTTTCTTAGGGCTTTCCCACTAGTGCATCTCTTTCAAGTCATGGTACATCTTGGTGGTGCCTAGATGAACAACATATGCTACCACGTGGGCTTTTACTAGAATCCCCCATCTTAAATGATCAATATCCAGAACATACACTCTAGATCCATATCTAAGTAATCCATCAATGCCTCTAGTGAAGACCTAACCCTTCCTCATTTGAGGATCCTTTAAAGCTTTTGCCATAAAATTATCCTTGTTTTGGACTTGATACAATCCATCAACATTAGTTTGACTCTAACATGGGTTAGTGATACTTCAATACCATCAACCTTAAATTGAATGCCCATATAACCCAAAATCGTGCATACCTCGCACCAATGATCTCTTTTAACTTAGGATGTGGGCTAAACTCCCTATTGATTTTTGAACCAAGGTATTTGCCACCACATTGGCGTTGCCAAGATGATACAATATGGTGCAATCATAATCCTTAAGCAACTCCATCCATGGACGTTACCTAAGGTTGAGATCCCTTTGCTCAAAGATGTACTTGAAACTTTTGTGATTTGTATAAATCTCACAAGTCTCACCATATAAATAATGCCTCCAAATCTTCCATACAAACAGTGCCTCCAAATCTTTATTGCGAAGACTATAACTGCCATTCCCAAGTCATGTGTAACGTAAATCTGCTCATGCTTCTTGAACTATCTAGACTATACACAATCACATTACCCTGTTACATAAAAGCACAGTTAAGTCGTACTCGTGATGTGTCGCAATAAACTGTATAACCTTTTGTACCATAAGGAAAACTCAACACTGGAGCTAGGGTAAGACAAGACTTCAACTTCTCAAAGCTCTCCTCGCATGCATCATACTACATGAACTTAGCACCTTTATGTTAACCTGGTCATAGGAGTAGCAATTTTGGAGAAATCCTTAACAAACCTTCTATAATATCAAACCAACCCTAAGAAACTCTGTATGTTAGTGACTGAAGTAGGCCTTGGCTATTTCTCCATGACCTCAATCTTTTTTAGGTTTACCATCACACCATCATTATATACTATGTGACCTAAGAGGCCAACACTATCCAACCAACATTCGAATTTAGAGAACTTGGCATACAACTAATGTTTCTTCAAAGTCTGTAGTACAATACTCAAAAGTTGCTTGTGTTCCTCTTGACTCCTCAAGTGCACAATGATATCATCAATGACCATGATCATGAACTTATCCAAGTATGATCTAAACACCTTGTTCATCATATCTATAATAGCTGTAGGGGCATTAGTTAAATCGAATGACAAAACTAATTACAATACCCCATGTGAAAAGTAGTCTTGCGTATGTCGCCGCCTCTAATCCTCAACTGGTGGTACCCCAATTGCAAATCAAATTTTGAAAAACACTTGGCACCTTATAACTGATCAAACAAGTCATCAATATGTAGAAGAGGGTACTTGTTATTTATGGTCACTTTGTTTAATTACCTGTAGTAGGTAGAAAGTTTTATCGATCCATATTTTTTCTTCACAAACAATACCAGCCCACCCAATGGTGAAACACTAAAGCACATGAAACCCTTATCTAACAAATCCTTTAATTGGTTCTTAAGCTCTTTAAGCTTTGAATATGCCATCCGGTATAGTGGCATAGATATCAAATTGGCATACTACACTAAGTTAATACAAAACTCTAATTCCCTCTTTGGAGGTAACTCAGGTAACTCCTTCAGCAACACATCAACATACTCTCCCACAATTTGCACATCTACCATGTTACCCATGTCCACTTGGGTGTTTAAAACTACTACCAAAAATCCTTGGCATCCATGTCTCATGAATCTATTTGCGATCATGGCTAACACCACATTACTTGAGGCCATGTTGCGATCTCTCCTGGTATAAAATAATGTCTCTTTAGGGTACCTAAACTTCACCCTTTTATGGTGACATTCCACACTAACATAGTTAGGAGATAACCAATTCATCTCTAGTATCTCATCAAAGTCTACCATGTCTAGTTACACTAGATTCACCTAAGTGTCTTTTCCCTTAACTTGGGCGATAGAAGCTTTATACTCATGTTTTTATCACAAACACCTCTTTCAAGGGTATGGCGACTACCAAATCCTTTCCTTATTTTCTCTGATATTGAACTTGTATCTAAGATTCAAATTTATGCATTCTATAATATATCGATGGCCTTGACGTACAACAAGTCATGTATTAAGCCTTTACATAACATTTGGCTCCCTATTAAGGCACAACTCACCAGTCCAAAGTAATTATTCAAAATCATCTTTTTTGTACAAACTTCCCATTCCTTGATCACAAGGTATCTACCTCATCATACATCATGTCAAACATTTTAGTCCTTTAACATCTACTCAAGCCTTCCATCATTCCATAAATTTTAAACACTTACCTTTCCTTGAAAAAAATAAGTACTTTAATCCTTGAAATCATTGACATAATTTTAGTACCTAATATACCTAAAGTATTATTAAAGGATTGCGTGTATCTCATATACAAAATCAATTAACGGTTCACGTTAATCCACACTTTTAACGCCATAACAAACTATCCATGACTCTATATTTCAGTATCTAAGGTTTTACTCAACCTGAGGATCATCATCAACATCTCATAAACAACATACGTGTTTTTACCTCTGGTTGCCTATACTCAAGCATTTCTACTAATCCTGCCCCTTCTATTAGGGTTATTAGAATTTAAACACAAAACCTTGTCGCTATTTCACTCAGAGTTTTTTGCTCCAAATTTCCTCTAATTATGGCTTAAATTATAGGTAGCACTCTCACTTAGACTAACACGCATCAACATGTGTTTCGATTACAAGAAACAACAAACTCATCACAATCTCAACTATAAAAGGATAATCTCCACATGTTCACCTGTGGGTGTTTCTACCCTTGTTGGTCTTATAGCTCAACCGCCCTTGCCACAGCCTCTAACTGTGGGAGTACATGGCCTAGCAGTAATATACATGAGAGCATCTAACTCTACTGCATTCGCTGCGGCCTTTTTTTATAAACGTACGTGGTCTTACCATAGATTCGATAAAAGCATTTGGCTTTGGCATGTCCTCCAAAACTCTTAGCATTAAGCGTTTGTGGTCTAGTTATAGCATTTGTCAGAGTCTTATACTTTACCACATCTCAAGAAATCACTCAAGTTTCAAATGTCATACTCGTCGAAACAAGAGCATACACACATGGCAAATTCAGTTCAAGTGCCTCATGTCAATACTAGACACATACATGGGTGACATAAACAATTTGAAACTAAGCTTGGAAGACAAACAAGTAATCATATCCCAGTCTCCCATTTTCGATTTATGCTTAAGTACACAAAGTGAAAACAAGATTCTCAAGTACAACTCTAACACTTCGTGACACGACCAAAAAATCCTAGGAATTATTCAACCAAATACTTTAATACCAACTTTGTCACATCCCATTTCTTGAGGTATAGTGATCAACGCATGGACCTACATGGGTATGGCCCACTGGGTCCAAGCAAGCCTAAATCCATAAATGTGTAGGCTAGTCATCCGTCGCATTCACAAACATAAATTCGTCCATAATCAACATATGCATTAATTCATCAAGGCCACCTGTTTACGAAACTTCTAAACATAAAGTGTGGTTTTTATCATATATCATGTAAATATTCACAACGTTAAACATCTGTGGTTTTGTCATGACCCAAATCCAGGGGCCTATGATCGGTACGCACAAGCTTGGTGAAAAAGCCCATAAAACTTAAGGAAACCTTAATCAGTAAGTACTATTTAATATATCCCATAATTATAAGGTGTCATGGCCAACATCATTTACCTAATCTTAAATCTTTAATGGTCAACAATAGCCTCTCGACTGGTAATAACATTCAAGTCTTAAACATAACATATGCATAGTCTTACATTGGCTAACTCATCAAGTTATTATACATCTCATTACATAACATCATACAAGGTGATGCAATAACCATGTAATCCATTCTAAAACTTAACCATTTATACATTGCAAAAGTGTAAAACTTGTCTATGACTTAGCAGAGATACATCATTAACGGATAACATACCACTTGCCAAAATTATGTGTCTGACATTAACAACGCTAACCACTAGATCCTCGACGTCTATTTATCTACACAATACAATCAAAAGGGGTGAGTCACACTAGTACTCAGTGAGCAGGAGCATAAATCAATTGTAACTGTGCAAGGGTAGTTGCTACACATGTCCTCTAAAGCATACGTGTATAGTAGTAAACTCATCATATACATATAGAGATAGGTTGAAACATCACCTATTGTAACTTCATTATCATCATCTTGTCAGCCACACTATGATGTGCTCATACATACTCATTATCATACACATAAGGTAGGTTATCTATGTCTCACCTATCATTATTATTATCTTTATAGCTGTCTATAGGCTTTCATCAATCATATTAACTGGCCTAACATATGGCCGTCTACACACGTGTTTAACATACGTTCCTTGTAAGCATTTACATCAAGCGCAAGTCCTTAAACTCCATAACTTTCATTGTGTCACCTTACATTATTATACAATACAGCTCTTACCTTAAGCATTTGATCATCATTTCATAATATAACATATCATGGTATACATTTCATATCCTATGGCATGCTTTATACATTTACAACATCATAACATATCATAGAGTGGTCCTCTTTGGACAAAACGTAGCCTTGTGCGATGGCCAACAGATAGACAACATAAAATATCATGCCACACCCCATTACTCCAACAAATGATAGAGTCATGTTATGCCCTATTACTGAAACAAATGATGGAGTCACTAAATAGCATTTGGAACAATCTCCATGAATGGCATCATAGCACTACAAGTGGGATAAAACCACCATCCTTGTAAGCATCATAAACCATCATTGCACAACAGGTGAGAAGAAACCACTATCCCTACTCACCACCATCCCTGTTGGCTGAACATACATAGTCATAGGGATATGGACACACTCAACCTCATTTAATTTATTCATTGTCCTAAAATCATCCACAGCAGCACATACATCTTATCGTTGGCAATCTTTGTCACACATGATCACATTCATTTCATTATAACTTACTTATATCATCACCATATCACATTCTATATTCGGCCTAAGCATATCCTTCTAGGCATATCATACACTTCCCATAACATTCACTAGTCTAGACATAACATTTCTAGACATAGTCATCATATACACATTCACCATTACATCATAACTCTCATAATCTTGGCGTACATCCATGTTAACATCATTAGCCTAGGCATACTATCTCTAGGCATACCACTTTAATCTCAGCATTTTCTGGTCTTGAAATTCTACCTCTAAACATAAGTATAGTTCACACATAACATACATCATACATTTCATTATGGAAGCATGCATGTACCCTAGTCATCATGGTCCTACGCATTGCAATTCCTCACTCACCTTGACAAACGAAAAGTACTCCATAGGCAAGCGTCAATCCCTAACCTCCAATTGTGTTTGAGCTCATAAACGTGCCTAAATGACTCAATCTTTCCTTAAACACATCAAAATATTACAAAATCCATTAAATCTAAGCTTTTGAAAAATGCCATCTTTTCTAAAAATAATCAAATCTTTAGCAATGCTACACATAAGTTGAAATCCTTCAATAATGAGCTAAACCCATTCCTTAGAAGTTGGATTGTGCTATTGTTTACCATAAATCCTTAGTCAACTCAAAGGACCAATTTCTCCAAGCTGAACCATAGCAAGATCTAATTTATTCACCAATGAAATTGGAAATCAATTGGTACAAAAATTTAATCTTAGCTTTAAAAGCATTTCCAAGCTCCATATTTACTCTAAATAACTGTAAGTCCTTCAAAAATCAATTTTAGAGTCAGGGTTTTGGGTTTTAGAAAGAGAAAGTGAAAATCATATAATTTAACTTTTGGAAGTGAAATCACTTACCTCTAACACTTAGAATCTAAGATTGATTATAGGATTTGAATAAATTGGAGGGGGTAAAATTTGATAGAAAATGGTGATGGATTGAAGGAAAAAGAGATAAAATATGAAACATTCGATTTTGAGGCTTTTAAACCCGAACTTGGTTGATCTGGTCGCTTGAGGTTCACTATAGGAAGTTTGTAATTGACGCTGACTAACAAATTTCTCCCATTTCCATTCCCAAGATGGACTATGAAGGACCTATAGTAGATCTTGGAACAAAATGTCCAGTTCCACTTGACTTTTCTTCACAAGATCAACTATGGAAACCATATGGTCGATCCTAGACCAGTATACTTGCATTTCTTCCATTTTTCCTTCCTAGGATAGACTATAAAGAGCTTATATTCGATCTTAGACCAGCATACTTGACTTTTCAAGCTCAAATTCATAAAAATGGCTCTTTTTAAAGCCTAGACTTATCCTAAACTTCTACCATAACCTTAAATCATTCTCAAACTCAATCTACACATAACATATCATCAATTATCATATCAAATATGAATCAAACCTCTAAATCATAGAATTTATCACCACTTCCTCAAAAACTTGCCTAAGTGTTAACATATACACTCTTAAATACTCGTCATATATAACATATCATCAATGTCCTCAAGGCATAATATATTTAACAGATCATTCTTATTTAATATAATTTACATCGAAAATTGAAGGTGTTACAGTTCGACAAGCATCTCGTACCTATATTGCTATGGTCCATCCACCACAGTCTGAGCATCAACATGCACCCATATTCGGGGCTTAACACAATATGTTGAATGATAACAAGTTTATCAACATTATTTACATAACAAACTTTATTATCAACAATATAGTTCAAAACTATACTAGACACACTGTGAAGTATACGACACTGAAAGGCTCTACCACACCTATCATGAATAAGCTGTAGTACTACTCCACAAGTCACCTAGCCAAGAAATCTACTAACCTAAAACAAAATAGGGAAAAATAACGTGTGACTCATAAAGACTTACTGAGTGGATACGAAGAAGGTGACAAGCCAAGGTGGAAGAGTTTTGCAATAAACCATAATTTGCAAAACTACATAATAATCATATAAATCATTTCAGCAGTCATAAACACATTTGATAACTTTAAATGTATAAATATAATGTGCATATACAAGCTCAACTTACAAAACACTTGCAAGGATATAACAGAAGGTAATGCCCGAACCTTCAAGCTCAACAACAAACATTTGAATCAAGAATATGTAGTTCATTTCACAACTTATCTCATCATTTCCATATAAACACAATAATTATCAATCGCCAATCACAAGGATCACAATACACAATATACCAATAATACATTAATACATACCATAGCAAATTACGCAGAGAATGGGAACTTTAGCCTAATGCATCTCTATGGTATTCATACCCTCATAACAAGATTCATATAGAGGGGAAAAGTGGTACAATACCCAACTTAACCCTATGGTATTCTTATCCCCACACTGAGACTATAGCTAATATAAAAAAGGGGAAAAAGTGGCACATTGACCAAGCTTAACCCTATGGTATTCTTACCCCCATATAAGGACTAGAGCCAATCATAATGTAATCATGATAACTGGAGACCTTCTCAATCCACTTCACAACACAATCATGGGAATATGGAGACCTTCTCAATCCACATCACAAAACCAATCATTGGAATATGGAAACCTTATCAACCCACATTCAAAATACTCATATGCAAGAGCAATTCAATCAACCACAATCACTGTCTCAAATAATATCTCATACCCACACCAACCCAAAGGCCAAAATAATCAACGAAATTATTCAAAACATTGAAAGGGCTTGTCCCCTTTTATTGAAAACAACGACATAATAGGATATTCACTTACACATAATAGTTTTGAAGGCCATTTTTCATCAACAAACATATGTTTCCTTAGTTAAATATTGATGGCAACAATGCTCATAACAAATCCATTAAACCATGCAACCATGCTTTCAACTTTACATACTTAAAGAGTTTCGAAAATGGTGTACCCATTCACCTTGAAAATGTCAACTTTGATTAAAAAATACCCATCTACTCTAGTAATTCTCAAGGAGTTTCACTTATTCCCAGACATTCAAGAATCATAATAATCATTCCTCAATCCACAAGTTACATAATAATCTAACTAAGCCTTTTTGAAATTAGTCAGATTCATTTATAACTAAATTTCTAGCTTAAACTTGTTGTTCTACAAATACCCATATATCATTAGATATATCAATTGGCTGAAATTAAATTTACAGCTCCTATTTTCCATAGCAAATGTACTCCAAATTTATGTAAAAATCAATTTTGGTCATCTAAATACCAAGGGAATCATTACCTCCATTTTTTATTTTCAAAATATTGTTTTATAAAAATCACATATTTTGACCCCTTTCAAACTTGGAAAAATTTATGTTTCTAAAAGACAACCAAAGTGTCAATAATTCTTTTTGAATGTTAAAAACTAAGTTTGATATTCAAAACATGCAATCTATATGCTTATCTAAGGATTTCCTAACTCATCATCATACGTCAAAAGTGGGATTCCACACATTCATATGCAGAATAACTTCATTAGATATTTAATTGCATAAAAAGACGTGATCTTCAAACAACATATTTCCACTAGTCATAAGATTGCAAATCCTTTGACTAAGCTTATTGAAAGGGATGCCTATGTTACTCCTGTTTGATCTTTAGGACTTCATAGATGGTGATTGTTTTATTTGATCATTTGTATTCAACCTTTAGATTATTTATAACATTTATGCATTTTTATTCCATTATGGATGCATTTATGTTTATATATTAATTACTATACAAGATATAAGAAATATGTCAACAAGCTTGAGACTAGCTCACTCACACGAGCAATCACCTTTAACACTTGCAAAGGTGAGCAAAGATGATGCACAAACTACTAGCATTTTTAGATGACAAACAAAGTTTGAAATGCTACCTTCGTTAGAGTGAAGATGAGGTTTATACAATAAATAAAAACTAAGGTGTCAACAAAGGACTATTCCACAATCCATGTAACTTGTGAAGTGATACAATAGTATGCTATTAGTTTATTAATATTTAAGTCCCACATGGGAATTGTATGATAAAATAATAGTTTTAATTCTATTTGTGGTGCCACATGGGAAAAATAAGAAAGGTCTCTTCATTTGGAATGGTTATATAAACCCCTAGTGGATTAAGTGTTGGACATTAGTTGGAATAAAAGAAAGAATATTTCTTTGAATGAGCGGTGCTTATTCCTTTTAGACTCTTTCCAAAAGTAGAAAAGGTTCTAGTTATCCTCGGTTTAGCCAACCAAGGTGATAGTTTGGCCATTTTTCACCTTGGTGGGGTTTTCAACCTTGCCAAGATTAGTGCCCTTATGACATCCTAATGTCAATTTGGTATTCAGAGTTGGGGGATCATTGCTCACTACATAGTTGGTGTTCTTATGTTTGTTGAGTTTTAACTCTCCTTATTCTGGTAAATTTGTCTTTTTTACTACTTTATAGTTTTAGCACTATCACTTTTATGCACAATCTCATCATTGCATCATAACTTTAATAATTGCCACTTCTCATTTGAGCCAACAAAATACCTTTAAGACACAAAAATGCTCATCAAAGCAATGTTCATGAGATCGAGATTGAGGATTTATGTCACCAGTTCAAGAAGTATTAGACCAACATGCAAGACAAGATGTTGGTTGAAATGAAAAAATCAACAATAATAGAGCCAGTAGTGAAGCGGATAACACCAACCTTTTTTATCAAGAATTGTCTTCTAATGAAGGAGATCAAGGTTGACATTCTTGAGTATGAATGAAAACTTCACTTGGATGACTTGCTTGACTAGCTTTAAACAGTAGAAGGATTTTTTTGGGATCAAAGAAGTTCTCGATGAAAAATGTGTGAAGTTTATTGTAATTAAATTGAAAAAGCCTGTTTTTATTTGGTGGGAAAATCTCAAACGACAATGAGAAAAAAGAAAGGCCATAACAAGATCACAACATGGGATAAGATGCTTTGAGAACTCAAGCAGAAGTTCCTTCTTAAGCATTGTAGACAATAAATTTTTATTAAATTCATAACTTGAGCAAAGAACAATGTCGATGAAAGAGAATACAATAAAGTTTGAACAACTTCGAATAAAGTGCAATGTCCATGAACTTGAAAAGTAAACTATAGCTTGTTATCTTAGAGGTCTCAACTTTGAAATTGCAAATATTGTTCAACCACGACAATATTAGAGCCCAAAATAATGTCATCAAATTAGCATTAAAGGTTGAGAAGCAACAATCATAGAAAAGCTCAATTAGTTTATCTAGATAAAAACAATCTACCTTAAGTCATCGAAGACAGAGTTCAGTAACCATTTCACCTCCAAAGGTAAGTTCTTCCAAGACTTCAAATAATAATGATAAAGAACTATTTTCATTCATCCTTCTAATGTTAACAAGAAATGTTTTAATGCCAAGGATTTGGGCATATCGCTTTTGATTGTCCAAATTAAAGAAATATCTCTCTTGTAGAATATATTATGGAAAAAGCTAGCATGGAAGAGGTAAAGGGTGAGATGGAAATACTAAACAAAAATGAGACAAAAGAAGTTCTTATCAACCATGGAAAAACTCTTGTCGTTTGTTGTAACTACGAATGGTTGAAGATGAAAGTTGGCTTCACCGCAACATTTTCTACAATCATGGATAACTGCAATCAATTTATCTCAGGTTGTTGAAGACAAAGTTTAATAACCATTTCACCTCCAAAGGTAAGCTCTTCTAAGATTTCAAACAATAATGATAAAGAAACTACATCTATTCATGCTTTTAATGTCAACAAGAAATGTTTTAAATGCAAAGGATTTGGGCATATTGTCTTTAATTGTCCAAATCAAAGAAATATCTCCCGTGTAAAAGAAGTTATGGAAGAAGATAGCATGGAATAAATAAAAGGTGATATGGAAATACTCAATGAAAATGAGGTAGAAGAAGTTCTTGTCGACCATGGAGAAGCTCTTGTCATTTGTTGTAACCATAACACAACTATGATGACTGAAGATGAAAATTGGCTTCCCCATAACATCTTCTATAAGATGTACATCCCAAGGTAAGGTTTACAATGTTATTATTAATAGTGGAAGCTATGAGAACGTTGTTACTAGCAACATGGTGGAAAAATTAAAGCTTTCAATTGGAGTGCAACCTCATCCTTACAAGCTATAACAACTGAGAATAGAAAATGAAGGTAACAAAATGTTGTGTTCTATTCTCTACTAGGAATAAGTATTAAGATGAAGCTTGGTGTGATGTCATTCCAATAGACATATGCCACCTATTGTTGAGATGTACATGGCGATATGATAGTTGAGCTCTCCACGATGGATACAAGAATGCTTATTGTTTCATCAAGGATGGAGTAAAAATTATGTTGACTACACTAAAACTAGAAAATCACTAGGAGCAGAAAGAAGAAAATAAAGCACTCATCACTAAGTATGTCTTTAACAAATCCTATAGTGATTTGAGCCTTTTATTCCTCTTATTAGTATCTTGACCCTGACCCAAGAATGTCAAACCCATAATTAAAGAGTTTTGTGATGTTATACCTAATGAAATACCCCATGGACTACCACTAGTGCGGGATATTCAACATGCCATCAATTCCATCTCTAGCTCTATAAATCCAAACAAGCTTACTTATCGCATGACTCCTAAGAGCATAAAGAGTTACAATGTTAGGTGAAACAGCTTTTGGAAAAAGGCTCGGTAAGAGAAAGTGTTACCCCATGTGATAACTCTCTTATGTAAAGTTATTTTGTCACATTTTGGGGTTTAAGTAGCTAAGTTTTTGAGATTTTATGTTCAAAATTTAAGTATTTTAATTGTTTTGCTTAATTTAGTTTAATATATGTGATTAGTTTAGTTTAAGTTACTTTAGTTCAATTCTATATTAGTTTGTTTTAAATTACTTTAAGTTTAGTTATTGTTGATTTATTTTATTTTCATGTAGGGAACTTGACAAAAAATCTTAGTTGACAAAACTTCGTGCAACTATGGTGATGGCTTTATTTGTACATGCTGTAAAATTTTGAGGATAACTTAAGCTACAGAATTCCAATATACATTATTTATGAGATATTGGAAAACTAAGACACAGGGCTACAACTTTCATGTTTATTACTTTTCCCATTCCAAAGTAGAACCGGATGAAAATTACATTGGAATAGGTTAAACTGTTACAGTTCTGCACAAGGCAGAACATTAAATGAAGGTCGCACCCTTGAGTTGCTCAAGGCTGCGGCATAAAGATGTTTTATGTGCATCATAAAAAATCCAAAGAGCACAATGGCACAGCACTGCTGAAGTGAGGCTAGAATGCTAGCTGGTGAAAGGTGCACCACACATTGGCCTGATACCACAACTCCGTGGTGCCATGCAAGTTTCCATACTTTCTTTGTTATGGGATTTTTATAACTAGGGCTTTTGGAGATTAATTAAGGGACCTTTTTCAAGGGTTTTGAGGAGACGACAGCAAGCAACTAATCTAGAGAAAAAAAGCCAAAAGCAAAGCAAGAAAGCAAGAGAATTAAAGGGAGAATTGAAATCAAAATGCTTCATTTCTTAGTTTCTCACTCTGCTTTTCTTCTTTTCTTAATTTCTTTGACTGGGATTGATGGCTAATTTTCTTTGGATTATGTTTTTATTAGATATTATAAGCTAAACTATTTTTCTAAGATTCTAATGGATTTCAACATGTAATCTGAATATTTGTTTCTCCTTTATTTATTATGAACGGGTGTAGTTATGTTTATTCAAATTTGTTCATAATGCTTTTGAATGTCTAGCTAACAATTGAATGATTTGTGAATCTAAATGAGCCTCGACAGAGTAATATTAGATTATATTAAGGTTTGAACAGTGTATGTTTGCATCACTCAAAGAAGAGGTGATCTAATTCATAATTAAGGTAGACATATTCCTAAATGACGTACATAGCCAAATTAGAAGACTAGTTTAGTGAACCTTATTTAGTTGATTACTTTGGACATATAGTGACCCAATTAAGTTAGGTATTTGTACAAGTATCTTGACAAAAACTCATGTATAGGTTTGGATTCTTGGTCAAAATCACCCATGAATGTAAATAATGAGAGAAACAGATGTCAAATGAAATGTTGAATGAACCTATAATTCTTGGTTTTAGTATACTGCCTTTCTATAGTGAATTTTAGATTTAGTTAATTGCTTTAGTTTTTAATTGAATTTAGTTTTAATTGATTTTCTATATAATCAAGTTACTCGAATAAGATTAGTCTGTTACAATTTTAGTACTTAGTGAAAACGTATAAGCAAATCCCTATGGAATCGATTATAAACTTACTATCTATATTACTTATTCGATATGTATACTTGCGTGTACTAAATCCACAGCACCATGTATTGTTCCTACTTTTTAGTTCTAAAAAAAGATGGAACATGGCGTATATGCATTGATAGTTGTGCTATGAACAAAATCACCATCAAGTTTCGATTTCCCATTCTTAGACTTGAAGATTTGTTGGACCAATGACATGGTGCTATTATCTTTTCCAACATCGATCTATGTAGTGATTATCACCAAATTCGAATGCAACTTGAAGATGAACGGAAAACCACCTTTAAAACTCAAGACAGGTTATATGAATGGATGATTATGCCATTTGGTCTCTCTAATGCACATAAAATCTTTATGTGCCTAATGAACCAAGTATTCCACTTTTCTATTAGAAAGTTTGTTTTAGTTTATTTTGATGACATTTTGGTGTATAGCAAAAGCCATAAGGAGCATTGGAACATTTACACTAGATCTTTGAAGTACTTTGAGAACAAAAGCCTTTTGCTAACTTAGAGAAGTGTGAATTTATGAAAAGCAAAGTTACCTTCCTCGAATATGTTGTTTCAAGCCAAGGAATTGAAATGGATCAAAGCAAGGTTGATGTTATTATCAACTGTCTAGTTCCAAAATCTTTTCCTGAGGTATGAAGCTTTCATGGATTAACCTCATTTTATTAATGTTTCATCAAAAATTTCAATTTTATTGCTACTTCACTTACTGAATCCCTTAAGTGAGATAATTTTATATGGAGTATCACAGAATAACATAGCTTTAAGGAATGGAAAGAAAGAATTACTAAGGCTCTTATGCTTGCACTTTTGGACTTCAATTTGGTGTTTGAAGTTGATTACAATTCCTTTAATGTAGGTATTGGTGTTGTTATTTTCTCAAGAAAAACGACTAATTGCCTTCTTTAATGAAAAACTCAATGATGCAAAGTTGAAATATTCAACATCTAATAAACAATTTTATGTCGTTATTCAAGCCTTGGACCATTGAAGCCACTATTTATTGCCAAAAGAATTCATATTGTGTTCCGATCACAAAACGTCAAACACCTTAACTCTCAAGACAAGCTTAATCCTCTTCATGTAGCTAGGAGTGAGTTTCTTCAAGCGTTTCCAATTTTCCTCAAGCACAAGTCAGGTGTGCAAAACAAGGTAGCCAATGCCTTAAGTCGTCCCTTACTTTCCTCTCTACTTTACAATTAAAGGTTGTTGGCTTTAAAGTTGTGAAAGAATTATATGAGAAAGATTCTAAATTTGGTGAGATATAGAAGTCTAGCTCTCAACATTCTTATCGACAATTTCATTAACAAGAATAGTACCTTTTCAAAGGTAACCAACTATGTATTCCTCAATGTTTTCTACGCCAATCTATTATTTGGGAAACTTATAATAGAGAAGTAGTTTAACATTTTAGAAGAGACAAAACTCTAGTTTTTGTGAAGGAAACATTTTATTGGCCTAAGCTAGAATGAGATATCATCCAACATATTCAAAGATATCGTATTTGCCACACTACCAAGCTTGGAAATCAAAACACTAGTACGTATAAACATTACCCATTCATGAAGCACTTTGGGTAGATGCAGGTATGGATTTTTTTTTGGGTTTGCTAAGAACCCTAAGGTAAAAGGACTCTATAATGGTGGTCGTCAATAGATTTTCCAAAATGGCTTATTTTGTGTCACGTCGTAAAATAAATGATGCTTCATACATGGCTGATTTGTATTTCAAATAAATTATGGGTCTTCATGGAATTTCAAAAACCATCACATCAAATAGAGATGTGAAGTTCATGAGTCATTTCTAGTGAACCCTCTGAAGGAAAATGGGAACTCGCTTTTAATTTAGTTTAGCAAGTCACCTTCAAACGGATGGTTAAACAAAAGTGGTCAACAAAAGTAAAACAAACTTATTGCGAAGCTTTATGGGTAAACATATTCTCTAATGGGATTTTGCATTAGCACAACAAGAAGAATTCTCTTACAACAATTCTGTGAGCTAAACCACTAAAAGATGCTCATTCAAAGTAATGTATGGAAAACGACCTCTCAGTCTTTCAAACTTTCCTCTATTACCAATTACTCATGAATTTATTACTGATGTTAATGAACGTGCTACGTAGATTAAGAAACTCCACGAAGAAGTTCGAGAAAAGAATAGTCGTCGAACTTTCAAATACCAAAAATATGCCAACAAGCACACAAAGCCAGCTAGTTTTAAGGAATGAGACTTAGTATGGATTCACTTAAGGAAAGAATGTTTTCCTAAGTCTCATGAAAAATTATCTCCTTGAGCTGATGGACTTTCAACTTTTGGAATGCACTAATGAGAATGCTTTACATGATTGAGCTTCTTGGATATTGCGAAGTTTCTTTTACCTTCAACATAGTAGGTGGCTCTTTTTATTTTGGGGAACATGAAGAAGACATGGATCTCGGAGGCAATTATTCTCCGATGCAAGGAGAATGATACATGAGTAAGTTGTTAGTTTTATTATTATTTAAGTCCTACATGGGAGTTGTATGATGAAATGATAGTTTTAGTTTTATTTGTCATCCCACATAGGATAAATAAGAGGGATGTCTTCCGTAGGAATGGTTATATAAACCCCTAATGGGTTAAGTGTAAGACGTCAATTGCAATAAAAGAAAGAATATTTTTTGAATGAGCAATGCTTATTCTTTCTAGACTATTTTCAAAAAAGGAAAAAGTTTTAGACATTCTTGCGTTGGCCAACCAAGGTAGTAGTTTGGCCAATTTTCACCTTCGACACTTGTGAAAGTGAGTAAAGATGAGGCATAAACTACTAGTGTTTTTAGATAGGATACAAATTTGAATTGTTGCCTTGGTTAGAGTCAATATGAGGTCCATACAATAAACAATAACTAAGGTACCAACAAAGGACTAATCCTCAATCCATGTAGCTTGTAAATTAAGCAAAAAGTGAGATCTAATTTAGTGCCAAGAATGGCAAGCAAGTAGAAAACTCAAGTTAAACACTTCAAAGAGCAACTAGACTAAGATTTGTATCGTGTTTAAGAGTTTGGCATACACTTTTAGAAAAACTCTCCACCGAGCATGTACTTCATACTACATGAGCTTTATGACTAGTATAAATGGTCGAAGAATGGATCCTCGCTTCTTCATTGCTTGAGTCATAAGGATGTTAATAAAACCTACACTATGCTCTTTGTGACTTATGACTGTGTCATAAAGTAATGGATGTTTGCTAGTTTGGTATGTTATCTAAATCATGGATGATTTGATTACACAAGATAATATTGGAAAAGTGATCTTTTCTAAAATAAGTGACATGATAGTGAAAGGAAGACTATTTGATGTTTGCATATTCAATGACAACCCATTATGTCATTTTGAGAGTTATGACATAATTATAAATATAAGTTGCAATATGAAAAGATGTTGAAGTATGCACATCGAGGGATTTGAAATACTTAATTTGATGTCATTAAATGAGTATACGATATAAAAGACACTATAATTTTAAAAGATTGATGTCTCTATGCTAGCCTTGCTAAGTTCCTAGTATAAAACTCCCAAAATTCAAGTGTACTCAACAGTCGCATAGTCCATTAACTAGTATGAACTTGATAATGGGACACTCATGATGGTCATCTTATTTGGGTAATTCTATGCTTTACCCATTTATCTTGGTAAATTGAAGATAGTAATTGCTTGCTGTTACAAAGTTATCATATTACTTGAATGGTCTCCATAAAAAGACTTAAAGTCTTTCACCAAAATTAGAATTACAATTAGTTAGAAAACTTAAGGTGAAATCCAAACTCTCCACTCTTTAAAGAACCACTACTCTTCATCCATCATAGTACTTTTCCATCATGGGTTTTGGAGACCAAAAATGCTCGTAAATTGTTCAAAACCAATATCATAGAGTCACACTTCATTAACTTAAAAATGTAAAAGTTTGATAAAAGTGTTATCAAAGTAAAATTATCTTGTAATTTTTAAAATCCATATGCTTTTCTATAGCAACTATAAAACAACATTAGCATGCTATAGGACTTGACAAATTTACTGATGTTCATTTTGAAAATGATCGAATTAATTTTAGTTTGCTCTTAATGATTCAACAACTCATCTTTAGTTAGATTTCCTTAATTTTCCACAAAGTCTTGGGGTTAAAACTAGGTCTCCCAAGGTTCCTATATCACTAAAATGGAAGGACATATATAATGAAGATTGTTATTGCAATAAGCTTAATGTGAATATTTCAAAGAGATGGGTGAATTGGAATATTTTTAAATTGTTTTCCAAATTTATGAGAAATTAAAGTTTCCTTAAACCAAGACTTTTTCTAAAATCAAGCAAAACAATAAATTTTTGTGGAGAGAAAGAAGTTAAGAATACAAATAAATTTGAGAAGAATAAAAGAGAAAATAACACAAGAGTTTTTATAAAGGTTCAACCTCCTTGCCTATGTCTTTTCCCTTAGATTCATTAAGGAGTTTAAAATCCACTATTGAAATGAAATTCATTACATGGCTTTTATGGATCAAGCACAACCTTACAATACAATGCCTTTTATAGATCAAGCACAACCACTCTACTTTTTACTTTGGTTAAGGTATAACCACCCAAACACTACCTTTTCAATTGGTTAAGATATAATCACTGACAAACATACAATAAATGAGATGAGTGCAGCTAGAATGGCTTTTAAAGGCTGAGTAGCAAATTAAATACAATGTTTGGTGAGAAAAAAAAAGAATTGAAGGCTTAATAAATGATACAATAGAAAACTTAAATGCTTAAAGAATAGAACAACGGTATTCGATGATTGTCACTAAATTCTTCTCTTAGAAATGTGTTTTAGAGCCTTCCAAACTTCATAAATGTTGTAAGAGCTCGTATGTATACTTGTTGGAACTTCTTAAAGTAGTTGGTAGTGCATTTAATATTGAAATAGTTGTTTAGCTCTTCAATCTAGGCTCCAACAGGCATATTTTGTTGATACATTTAAGAATGTATATATACATGTTGCATTTATTTTTTCAAAACTCGACAAAATCTATCAATACATTTCGTGATGTATCGATACATTTTACAAAAAATGTATTCTGTGAAAAATATATTGATACATTTGATAACGTATCAATACTTTTGACTAGGCTACAAGGGTTTGGCCATTCTAAAAAGAAAATTTATTGATTAACATTTAAGGTAGTGAGCATTTTGTAAAATTTATATCAATACATTTAAGGAAGTATTCCTAGATTGAGTTTGACTTCGCAAATTTTAACCTTTCATAAGAAAATGTATCGATAGATCTTTAATTCTATCCATACTTATCCAAATGTATCGATACATGAAGAACATGTATCAATAGATTTGGAATAGGAATCATTTTCAAAGTCCTTTTTCTTTTCTTCTTCTTTTCAAAGTCATTTGAAAGTACTAAGGGATGTCTAAGCTTGATTTACCAATACTAAAAAGAAATTTTGATCATTTTCCTTTGCCATTTCAAAACATGGGATCAATTTGAAAGCTATAGAGCTAAAAATCACACCCTTTTGATATGACAAAGCAATGAGAAAAATTTACTTAAACTTTTTGAAATAGACTCCTTGAATTCAAGGGATTTGAAAATTGTGTAAATTTATAAACTATGCTTCAATTTTAAATTCTCCCTTTTAATTAATGCTCCCTTTAAATTTAAGGCCTTTTAAGACTTTAATTTCATTCTTAAAACAGCTTTGATTCTAGAGTTTGATATGCGAAATTTCCTTATTATAACCATTCTCCCCTTTTTTATTATATTAAAAAGAAATTCGAATCAAATTTCAAAGAGGATTAACATATTGGCCAAGATCATGCTAACATAAAATTTTTGTTGTGAGAATAACTTAGCATGAGAGATAGCAACAAGATAGCATGAATTATAAACCCAACAATAAGAGGATATCATTCAACAAAAACAAAATAGGTCCAATAAAGGAGTTAGACAATGTAGCAATAAGTCATGCAACTACAACTAGTGCTAAAAGCGACAACCAACTAACATCTAATTCTAGCCAACTAACATGCTAAACTATTAGAGTCATGATGAAAATGAAATGCATGAAAGAATGCAGCCATCCAATTCATAAAGGCTGATAGGAAGCCATGTCTCCTAAGATGAAATCAAGATAGAAGTGCAAAATAGGCACGAAGCTGGTCCTCAAAAAGTTGCTAGTAATGCAGTATATAGTGGGTCTGAGCCTCCAAAGCGTTAACCTACAAACAATGCGAGCATCCATAGATTCTATATATGATAATAATCGAGTAAAGGCTTGCTCACACTCAAAAATAGTAGACATGGGTAGGTAGCTAGGATTGGCACTAGGATCGACACTATGGGTTGCATTAAGCTCAACATGGGTATCAATGCTTTCCTCATCCCTCACTATCTCCGATTTAACCATAGTCCCCTTTCGAGCCCAAGTGTTATTGACAAACAAAAACCGTGGCTTGTTTATGCCATGCTCATTAATGGCGGTGTGCATGGCATGTTGCTTAGGTAGATCACACCTAGTATTGATGCCCACTAAGTTAATGATGGCACTAATGACCATGCCATAAAGTAAAGTCTTCCTAGACTTATTGATGATCTTGAACATGTCAACTATCATGAACTTGGCTAGATTGACATGATAGTTGAACTAACATGGAATAGAAATAAAAAAATCCTCACTCTTGATAGTCGAGTAGTTTGTCTTGTGACGGCAGATGGTGTGAGATAGGATTAGATGGAGGATACGATCATGGAAAAATAGATGTTTGACATTAGTGGTGGCTTTTTCACAAGAGGGAGGATATGAGTAAACGGTTTTCAAGATATCATTGGTGAGAATGCCCCTAACATAGCCTTTATCCCCCTGACAAACATTAAAATCTAAGTCTAAGCTATGCTCAACAACAACTATCCTTTTGCCCATAGCACAAGCCATAAACTTGTCATTATGAATCCTAGCAACCTCATCATCATAGTCCTTAAAATTATTTCTTTCATTAAAGTAAAAGACCTGGACTAAGTTGGTATAATATGTACGGTTCATGGACAAGTAACTAAGCCAACCTAATCCTTGAAAATTATCAATATATGGAAACTTAATTTGCTTGAGATAGTTGAAATCAATTACCTTACCTAGCTTGATGTCTTGTTTGGCATACTCTTTCTCAAACTAGAGCTCCAAGGAAGGATGGGATAAATTCTATTTGAAAGAATAATCGTCGTCGCATGGTGGTGGTGGTAGAGGTTGGGAGATGAAGGCTTCACCTTGATTAGAGCCTCTGTGGCAGTGGGCAATGGTTTTGATCCCCTTGAAAGAGGTGGCCATTTAGGAAATTTCAATTCAAAAGAATTTTGGGTGAAAAGCAAACGGTAAAAATGATTAAAGAGGCTAACAAAGGCTTTTAATCGAATCAATTTGAGTCACAAACACAAAAAGGAAAAAATCAAGAAATTTTTAAAATTAAGGTTTCAAAGGGAATCTTTCTTGATTTCAAGCCAAAACCAGTGTTTTAGAGAGGGAAAATCTCATTTTGCTTGATGAAAACACCATAGAAATACTTTAATTAGTGCAAAAGTAAGGGAAGGGTTGAGAGAATTTTAAATTTTGGTTCGCGAGTTATGTTGAAAATGACACATCAAAGGCTTTAAATTGTAAGCTATATTGATTCATTTGCTCGTGTATCAATATATTCATCACAAGTTTTTTATTTTTGGCTACTAGAAAAAGCATATTGATAGATTAGGTAATCTATCGTTGCATTTTCTTGCATGTAAATACATGGGGAAAAGTTATAACCTTGAAATGTGATTTTTCATTTTTGAAAATCCATAATTTGGTCTAGACATGCTTTGCAATTAAAATAATTTATATTTTTGTTTAAAATTGGTTTGAAATATTTTCTTGAACTAGTGCAAATGAATTTTTGATAATAAATCATGAATTTAAAAGAAAAGTGGCTCATTTAACAACCTTACCATATACCTTAAGAGTTGGATGGTCACGATATGAATGCAAATGAGTGTACATATATACATCTACATCATGACATGATTTAATAAGCAACATACATACAATTTTTTTCCCAAAACCACATTACTCAATCAAAATCAATAACCAATCATCAAATATGCCCATCACACATTACAAGTCATAGATGACATAAATAATAAGACATACATACATGCTTAATTTATCCAAATAGCTCGTAACAAAATTTATCATTTTCAACTAGCCTTGATAGTCTTCTCATCTAAGGTTGATTCATAAGGCCTAGTTCACTTCTTATTTGTCAAAACTGTTTCCTATTAAGTGCTTTGGTGAAAATATCACCTAATTGGTCTTTTATTCTAACGTATTCGAGAACAACATCCTCTTTTTGAACATGATCTCTAATAAAATTGTGTCTTATTTTTATGTGTTTGGTTCTAGTTGGTCCGAAAAGATCCAGGTGAAGTAGTTGTAATGGCCTAGAGGTTGTAACATCATTCTTGGATTTAAATGACCTTCTCCTATGTTTGCCTTTGGCACATGCATCAAAAAGTCTATCATTCTCAAAGTTCAATTTAGGTAATCCTTTTACTAGATCCAAAAAAGATAATTTTGAAATTGTGTGCATGCTTGGATGTCCAAGTTTTCTATGCTGTAGCCAACTATCTTCATTTTTATTAGCCATAAACCATACATTGCTTGAGCATAAATCATCTAGATACACAACATAGAGATTACCTTGACGATTTCCTACAAACAAAATTTTATTTGTTTTAATATCAACATGGCAAAATAATACTTCAAATATAAATCTAAAACCTCTATCACATAATTGACTAACACAACAAATTATGCTTAAGACCATTTACAAATAAAACATTTTCAATTTAAGATAAAGAATATTTACCGATGGTACCAAGACCTTCTATGTGACCTTTTGAATCATTTCCAAAAGTCACATTTCCTCTTTTCTTTGGTTTTAATTTTTTAAATGACTCTTTATTCTTGGTCATGTGTTTAGAGCATCCACTATCAAGATACCACATTCCTTTGGCTTGTGCTCTTGACTTCAAGCATGTATGTTCAACCTATAAAGAGAAAATTTAAATTTTTGACTTTAGTACCCAAACTTTCTTAGGTCCATATGAGTTTATGCCTTTGGTTCCTTTTGGAACCCTCTCCAATTTTACTGCTTTTCCATGTAAAGGTTTGGTTTCTTTTGGAACCCATACATTCTTGATAACCTTTCTCTATATGTAATGATTCTCAAAGAACAAAAATAAATGAAATGTGCTACTTTATGGTAGTAAATGCATCTAGTGAATGAATCATGTTTTTCATTTTCTTGGACAATAAAATTCTTTAAATGAGTTTCTTTTGAAGTGCCATCATAACATCATCCTTCTTTATCAAAGAATGCCTTTTGTGTTTCAAGCATTTCATTTAATTTTTGTTGACTTGGGTGAAATTTGAAAATGAATCATGCAAGTTTTCTTTTTTTTTTCCTCAACTCATTTCTTTTAATTTTCGAATCCTTATCTATGCTTTCTAGCTCAATCCTTGCCTTGGCTAAAAACTTATTTTCTACTTTAAGTTTGTATATGATGCTTTTATATTTCAATGTCTTTTCTTTAAATTCAAAAACTACATCATCATATGCACCTTGTAGTTCATCAAATGAATATGAGTTCTCATCTATAGTGCATGAGTTAGAATCATAAGAATAGAGCATACCTTGGAGTCGTCAAGTGCCATGACGTAAAAGTTGACAACTTCTTCTTCTTTTTCATCTTCAAAATCATCAATATCACTCTATATAGCAACCATTATTTTCTTCTTGAAGTTCTTTAAAACACTCTTCTTTTTTGGGCATGCATACTTAGTGTCCCGATTGTCAATAATTATAACATATCAAGTGATCCTTGCTACATTCTCCTTTGGGCATATCTCTCCTAACGGGTCTCTTGCCTCTATAGTTCCTCTTCATAAACTTGCTAAACTTTTTAGCTAGCGTGGCCATGTCCTCATCCTTTTCAGTATCATCTCCCATGCTCATTCTTTTTCCTCAATTGTGGATTTTAATGCAATCTCCTTTTTCTTGGTGTCTATTTTCCTTTCATCATGTCTCTCACTTTCATGTTTTAGGATGATTTCATATGTGAGTGTAGATCCTATGTGCTCTTCTAGTTTGAAGTTGTTTAGGTTTCTTACTTCCTCTATTACTATCACTTTTTGGTTCTATGATTTTGGTAAGTTATAGAGTATTTTCTTAACTACTTGAGAATTTGGGAAGTCGTTTCCTAAGGCTTTTAATCCATCAACTATGTGAATGTCTTGAACATTTAGTTTATGGTCTCACCCTTCTTCATTATAAACAACTCATAGTCATGTGCAAGCAATCCTATTTTGGATTCTTTAATTTGGTTTGTTCCTTCATAGCGGTTTCTAAGGTATCCCAAATTTATTTTGCGATTTCACATATGGCTACCTTGTTGAATTCAATATCAATAAGGGAGCAAAGAAAGGTGTTGTAAGCCTTACAATTTGTTTGTATCAATTTCTTTTCTTTATCATTCCACTCTTTCTTAGTCTTAACAGTTATCTTTCCATCTACTTCCTTATAGGGGACATGGGGACCATCAAAGATGACATCCCAAACGTCAAGAGCCATGGATTCAATGAACATATCCATCCTCTTTTTCCCATAAGGGTAGTTTGTACTTGAGAACATTAAAGGTCTTTGGATTAAATGTCCTCACCAAGAACGATTACGATGATGTCTATCTTGATGTGCTGAACTTTGCTTTTGGATCACTCAAGGTTATTAGACTTGCAAGATTGAGCCCTAACTCTAATACCATTCTCAAGACCTCAAGCATTACCACATCACCTAAAACCAATTGCTGATAAAAAAGGCACATACCTTAGCTTTATAGTGCATTCAATGCACACTAGCATCTATGGCATTCAATTGTAACTCAACCAATACCTTGGCATTCTCCACAAGACAAATGCTATCAATACCCTGGCTAACGATCTCCCCCTCAGCATTGTTCTTGTTGGGACTTGAACTCGTGACTTTGGCTCTAATAGCAATTGTTAGTGCTGTAAGCTCAATGTGAATATTTTCATGAGGGGGTGCATTAGAATATTTTGAAATTTTTTTCCAAATTTAAGAGAAATAAAAGTTTTCTTAAATCAAGTCTCTTTTTAAAATTGAACAAAACAATAAATTTTTGTGAAGAGAAGGAAGTTAAAAAACAAATAAATTTGTTAAGAATAGAAGAGAAAACAACAGAACAGTTTTAATAGAGGTTTGGCCTCCTTACCTACATCCTCTCCCTTAGATTCATTAAGGAGTTTAGAATCTACAATTGAAATGAAATTCAATACTATGCCTTTTATGAATCAAGCACAACTTTATAATACAATGCCTTTTATGGATCAAGCACACCTGTTCTACTTTTTACTTTGGTTAAGGTATAACAACTCAAACACTACCTTGTCAATTGGTTAAGGTATAACCAATCACACATATACAATAAATAAGATGGGTGTAGCTAGAATGCCTTTTAAAGGCTAAGTAGCAAATTAAGTACAATGTTTGGTGAGGAAGAAAAATAAGAATTGAAGACTTAATAAATGATACAATAAAAGACTTAAAATGCTTAAAGAGGATAACAAAGAGTATTGAATGATTGTAGCTGAATTCTTCTCATAAAAATGTGTTTCAAAGTCTTCCAAACTTCATAAATATCATAGGAGCTCGTATTTATATTTGCTGGAACTTCTTAAGGTAGTTGGGAGTGCATTTAATACTGAAATAGATGTTTAGCTCTTCAATCCAAGCTTCAACGGTCATATTGTATTGATAAAATTGAAAATTTATTGATCCATGTTGCATTTATTTTTTCAAAACACAAAGAAATCTATCAATACAGTTTGTGATGTATCGATAGATTTAAGATAAAATGTATACTATGAAAAATCTATCGATACACTTGATAATTTATTGATACTTTTGGCTAGGCTGCGTAAAGGTTTGACCCATTTGAAAAGAAATCTATCAATACATTTGTTAATGTATCAATAGTTTTGAGGCAATGAGTACTCTGTAAAATTTCTATTAATACATTTTAGGATGTATCTATAAATTGAATTTGACTTTGTAAATTTTGACTTTTTATAAGAAAATGTAATGATAAATCTTCAGTTCTATCGATACCTGAAGAGCATGTATCGAAAGATTTGGACCAATAAGTATTTTTCAAAGTTCTTTTCCATTTGTTCTTCATTTCCAAGTCATTTGAAAGTACTAAGGGATGTCTAAGTTTGATTTACCAATACCTAGAAAAAATTTTGATCATTTTTCTTTATCATTTTAAAACATGAGATCAATTTGAAAGCTATAGAACTAACAAAGATGATCAAATTAATTTAAGTTGACTTACTCTTTTTCTTTTAAATATATTGATTTTTGTATTAAATGTATCATGTTGAAAGGCACTCTTACGGATTAACTTAAGTGTGTCTTATCATGTGCCGAATTTTAATAGACAACTGATATGACTTGAATCCACTTGTCATGACCTATCCCACCATCCCCAATGTTTTCAAGCGTCTCTACAGAGCTCAACTTGGCCCAATCTCAAAAGATCATTTATAAAGATTTAGGAAGTTTTGGCTAGAAAGCCCGAAACAAATGGTGGGGGAAAAGTTCTACACAGATAAGGGGTAACTTTTTATTATCATTTTTAATAATTTTTTATTCAATACCCTTTCTATTGAGTAAATTATAGAAAATAAAATGTAAAAACGCACCTGCATCGATTTATGTGCATGCAAGAACTCATTTAATTATATCAATTATTTATATTAAAAGAAAGAGATAATAATATTAATTTTTTATCTATTTCAGTGCAGATAACATAAGTGGCACTACTATTTGGAATAATAACAACTTAATTTATGTTTCAATTTTAGAAATTATTCATGAATTCTTATTAAAAAAATTTTACGCTTATTATATTATCAAATAAAATTATGAAATATGTTTTAATATTACATTTCTCGATATTGAAGGTAAAAATATTTTTTGAAAATTAAAAAAAGTTACAAAAAAAATTGGGCTTCACTACATTTATTTGTATGATTTTATTCTTTGAAAATTAAATACCAAACTGGTCAATTAATTTTAAAAATTTCTATTTTAATGATCAACATTTATAAAGATTAACATTTTATGGTCACCCACCGTAAATGACTAACAAGGGCTCTCTATGATGCCAAGAAATCTATAATAACAAGAAATAGCGAAAAAAACAAAATAGATTGCTTACCAACAAAAGGAGACCCTTCTATCATTAACAATCGGTAATAAGTTTGCACATGAACTTTAGTTGATGATAAGTACACGTATATTCTTACTGAAAATGTTAATTTCGAGTTTTTCTTTTCAAATAAAAAAATATGCGAAAAGGAAGAGGAAAGCTATGCTCTTTGATTGATTAACATAAAGTCATCCTACTTGACTGACCTAGAAGAACATTATGAAGCACAAATGCCTTGATCTCACTTCCACTCCTTAAAAGTGCCTGCAGCTTGTACATGGAGCGTACTTTATTCTCTACCTTGTATTGGTGGCTCTCTAAATTTTTGAACACTTTTCAATGTCGCCTTTAAGTGAAAATTAGTTTGTGAATATGCTTATCAAATCTTAATTATTGGTCAAAATGTCAGAATTCCATTTCTACTTTGTTTCTTTGTTACAAATGAAGTTTACTATTATCACAAAGCCCTTTTTCATATGAATGGAAATTTAATCGAGAACGGAAACCGCGATATATAATTTCCAGATAGCTTAATTCTATCAGACCAACTCCCTGTGTTTTAATTTTTTTAAAGTTATTGCTAAAATTAAGATAATTCGTGGCACATATCCAAGACTCGTATCCTTATTCACAAAGAGTAAAAAATAAAAAAGACCCAAATGTTTGGTATTCTCTCAAAACTAGTTTGCCAAAAACAAAAAAAAAAAAACCAAAACCCCTCAAATAAAATTTTTTACTATAACCATACAATAATGAGTGGATAGATACAAAATAATAAAGATCACACAGGCTAGAATCTTCGGGAATTACTCAATAAAGGAAATGGCAAGTTTCTCGAATTAATACTAATAATAATAATAAAGTTTCCCGAATTAAAGTTTAAACCTAACACAACTCTGCATGGAAGTTTCTAACCAATTAAAATAAGCATAAGTTGGACGGGACAAGAAGCAGAAGTCAGGATAATCAGACCCCACACCCACATTATTAATGGGTTTGCTTATTTCAAGACATCGCATTATTATGAGGAAGTTTTACCGGGGAGGTCTTTTCAAGAGGCATGATCATCATCCTGTTTTGCGGTTCAGCTTTAATTAAGCAAGAATGAAGACAACTATGATGAAATAAAGGAGGGTCCAGCCAACATTAATTATTTTGGTTGATATAGAACTACTTAATTTATTAGGTACAACAACTAAAATTAGAAATGACAATTTTTTACCAAAAAAAAAAAAGAAAAGAGAAACCCTAGGGAAACAAAAAGAGAGAAGAATGTCGTCTCCTGCAGACGTAGAATAATCAGATCTGCCTATGAAGATTTTCTCGAATCCATCATTTAAAGTGGAATTGTTGGGAAAATTAGATGAAGATCACTCTAATTCTAAATCTAGCAACGAAGGTGACGATGAGTTTAATTTAGATGAAGACGTTATGGATGAGGATGACTTAGAATTCACAAATTATCATCTAGAAAAGAGCATAGATTGATAGAACATAACACCTACATGGACACGTGCAAGCTGTTCACTAGTGCTTAGGATGCTTATTTGTTGTCAGCACCTATGGTGCTAGAATAACATAATGTTGTGTTGGTGTTTGACTTAATTATACACCTATTAAGCGGTTTGTTATAGCTGTTATATACTCCAAAATTTTGTAATATATATGATCACTATGTGATCATCATGTATATATAGATGAATACCCTGTTTTGCTCATTAGCGCAATAATTCTCTTCTTGCTTCTTTTTGTCTTAAGTCATAGCTATATAGCATGTCATTAACATGATGTCAGAGCAGTCCCTGACTCTTGTAGGACCTTAGACAACCTTTACTTAATACTCTTGTGTTCTTAGTGGTTCCTTTAACCTCTTATTTCTAGACTAGTCCACTATCAATAATGTCAACACCAAATATAGCTCAACAAACTCCACCAGTCTTCGATGGCTCCAATTATGGCGTGTGGCTATGAAAATGAAAACTTATTTGAAAGGTTATAATATGTGGAATGCTGTAGAAGAAGATGTTGAACCTTAAGTACTAAGGGAAAATGCTCCAGCTGCAGAAGTTAAGCAATATGAAGAAGAAGTTGCAAACAAATTCAGAGCTCTTTCATTCATTTAGTATGCTGTATCAAAGGACATTTTCAGTAGAATCATGGAGTGTGAAATAGCTAAATTAGCCTGGATTAAGTTACAAGAAGAATATGTTGGGACATTTAGAACAAGACATATGCTGGCACAGAACTTGAGAAGGCATTTTGATATGATGTGAATGAAGGAGAGTTAATCAGTGAAAGAATATATTGATTAGTTGCTTAAGCTTACTAACCAGATAAAGTTGTTTGGTGAAGAGCTTAAAGAAGTTCGAATAGCTAAAAAGATTCTCAACAGTGTACTAGGGAAGTTTGAAGCCACAATAGCATCCCTACTACAATCAAAGGATCTGCCTGACATTTCAGTTACAGAAATCAGCAATGCTCTGCAACCTGTAGAACTGAGAATATCAGAAAGAGATGGAGCTCCTAAGGGGAAAGCTTTTCTAGCTAAAGGCAAAGGAAAAGCAAAAACTGAGGCATTTACCAAGAAGACTTATAAAGACAGCTAAAAAGACTACTCAAATCGATCAATCTTCAAATAAGAAAAGCAAATTCAAGCCATGTTCCTAGTACAAGAAGAGGAATTATACAAATGACAATTGCTGGTTTAAGCCAAATGCAAAATGCAAACTATGCAATCAACTAAGACATACAAACAAAGTTTGCAAGGATAAAATAACCCAAGAAAAGCCTGCACAAACTAATGAAAGCTCAAAATTAGTAGAAGAAGTATTATTCATGGCTTAGTCAAATTCTGAAAGTGGCCCTGGCAATAGTGAATGGCTTTTGGATAGTGGCAGTTCACAATAGGTTGCACTTTTTGAAGATGCGTTTGTTGATCTTGATAAGAACCATTAATCAAGAGTCAAAATAGGTAATGGTGGTTACCTACAAGCATACGGCAAAGGGAAGGTTCAAATACGAAGTTCAACTAAACACAGGCATATATCTGATGCTTTGTTTGTACCTTCCTTTCCACAAAACATTTTGAGTGTTGGTCAATTGTTAGAAGATGGTTATGTTCTATTATTCAAGAACAAAACTTGCAAAATTTACAATCCTTCAGGTGCATACCTTATGACTATACCTATGAAGAATAGATGTTTACTTATTAAATCTGAGCATATGTGTTTGCAAGTTGAAGAGGAATCTATTTCATTGACTGATTTATGGCATATAATGCTTGGTCACTGCAATCTCAAGATCTTAGAACATGTCAGCAACTCAGGTATGCTTGATAAGCTTCCAAATTTGACTAATAAGGCTTCAGTATGTAGTGTATGTCAGCTTGGTAAAATTTCCAAAAAACCTTTTCTTTGGTCAGTTCTAGTAGAGCCAAGTCAAAGCTTGAACTTATCCACTCTGACATAGGTGGACCTTTAAGTGAGGAATCACTAAATGGTAGTAAGTTTTACCTTCTACTTATTAATGATATAACCAAATGGAGTTGGATTTTCTTCATGAAATTCACGTTAGAAGTCTTTGCTTTGTTCAAAAACTTCAAAACCAGAGTTGAATTGGAAACTGGCTATAGAATCAAGATCTTGAGCATTGATAATGGTGGTGAATATACTTCTAATGAATTCACTCACTTTCTCAAGCAAAAAGGGATAGTTCATCAACTTACTGCTCCATACTCTCTTCAACAGAAAAAAAGTCAGTGAAAGGAAAAACAGAACAGTCATGGATATGTGTAAATGTTTGTTATATGAGAAAAGAATGCCCAAGAAGTTTTGGGTAGAAGTTGCAAATACTATTGTATATTTGCAAAATTTGTTACCAACACATCCCTTGAATAACAGACCCTTTGAAGCTTGGTATGGTTTTATGCCCTCAGTTGACCATTTAAAAGTATTTGGTTGTGTTTGTTATGTACACATACCAGATATCTTGAGAGATAAACTGAATCAGAAAGCTGAACCTAGAGTATTTCTTAGCTATAGTACTCAAACCAAAGCATACAGGATTATTTGCCAAGTAAGAACAAAGTAGTTGTGATTCGACATATAGTGTTTGATGAACTTTCCAATTGGAACTAGATTGAACCTTAACTTAAACCATTACTTCCCAAACATCACATTCAAACTCTTTTTCTTGATGATCAAGTTGAAATTCAAGAAGATGGGAGTATAGATGATTTAATAGTTAGAGGAACCAAATTGCTTGAAGATATCCATCAGTCTAGCTTGGTTACTATTGAAAAAACCTAATTGCTATGTTGAAGCTTACAAATATCCTCTTGGTTTAAAGCTATGTAGAAAGAACTTCAAATGATTACAAAGAATGGCACTTCTTCTTTGGTTGATAAACCTGTCGATACAAACATCATTGGTGTCAAATGGATATTTAAGAAGAAATTAAACCTTGATGGTTCTCTTCACAGATGCAAAGCATGACTAGTCAATTACCTGGTATTGACTATGGAGAAACATTTTCTCCAATAGCAAGATATGATACAATTAGATTACTAATTGCTCTTACTGCTGCACTTAAGTGGAATGTCTATCATCTGGATATAAAATCTGCATTTCTTAATGGAATCCTAAAAGAAGAAATTTATATTGAACAACCTAAAGGGTTTGAACTTTTAGTTGGTCAAAACAAAGTTTCTAAGCTCCACAAAGCTTTATATGAATTGAAGCAAGCACCTAGGAGATGGTACAGTAGAATCAATGATCACCTAATCCATTGAGGCTTTGTTAAACGTCAAAATGAAGCCACATTGTACACTCTCAAATCTGGTGATAAATTGCTATTGTTAGTATCCTTGTATGTGGATGATTTGTTAGTTACTAAGAGCTGTGAAAAGGCCTTGCATAATTTAAATCCTAAATACAAACAGAGTTTGAAATGATTGACTTAGGACTTATGAGATATTTTCTTGGACTCGAAATTCATCATGTCAATAGTCATATTTGGTTATCTCAGAAAAGTTATATCTCAAAGGTTCTCAAGAAATTTCAAATGTCAAAATGCAAGACTATAATAGCTCCATTTGCTGGAAACAACAAACTTAGTGCAGACATTGTTAATGAACTTGAAAACCCCTTTACTTATAGAAGGTTAATAGGATGCCTGCTTTATGTTTGTGCTTCTAGACTTAATATACAATTCTTAGTGGCATTTCTTTCTAGGTTCATGCATGTACCAATAGATCAGCATATGATAATTGCTAAGAGAACTTTAAGATACTTGAAGAAAACAGAATTATATGGAATTCATAACACCAAGTCAACAAAAATTGCATTATCAGGATATACTGATTCTGATTTTGTAGGAAGTGTTAAAAATGCAAAAAGTACATCAAGTTATTTTTTTACTCTTGGTAATGGTCCTTTCTCTTGGAATTCAGATAAACAATTTGTGGTAGCTCAGTCTTCAGTAGAACTCGAATATATTGTTATAGCTGAAGCAGTAAATCAAGCATTCTGGCTAAGGAAATTACTTGTGACATTGAACTTGAGCAAAAAGCTCCTACAGATTTGTTTATTGATAGTAAGTCTGCCATTGCTATTGTTAAAAATCCTATTCAGCACGGCAAGACTAAGCATATAAATGTGAAATATCATGCTATTCAAGAAACATTGGAATGAGATGAAATCAATGTTCAAAATTGTCTTTCAGAGTTACAGCTAGTAGACATCTTAACAAAGTTTCTCCAGAAGTCAGGATTTGAATCTCTCAGATCTTAGCTGGATCTCTCCATCGCAAGTGTTAAGGGGGAATGTTAGAAGATAACACCTGCATGGACACGTGCAAGCTGTTCACCAGTGCTTAGTATGCTTATTTGTTATCAACAACTCTAGTGCTAGAATAAGATAATGCTGTGTTGGTGTTTGACTTAATTATACTCCTATTAAGCAGTTTGTTATAGGTGTTATACACTCTAAAATTTTATAATGTATATGATCATGTGTGATCATCATGTATACACAAATGAATACCCTATTTTGCTTATCAGCAATAGTTCTCTTTTTACTTCTCTCTGTCTTAAGTCACAGTTATATACCATGTCATTAACATAGATCTGTTGAAAGAGAATTGTAGAAAGAAATCATGAAAAAAGTCCAAAGCTGGAAATGTTGCATAAGAAGACAATCCCTCTGATGTAACTATCACGATTATCAACTAGGTTTGGAATCTAGTCTTAGATGATAGAATACAATATGTAATAGAGAAACCATGGTGTAAATTTGTAATAGATCGACTACTAGGTTATTCAATAAGGTTTAACGTCTTGTGTTTTCATTTGAGCACCCTATGGAGTACAATGGGCAAATATGAGACTATAGATCTCGACAATGGTTACTTCATGATTAATTTATGTGATGAAAAGGATTACATCCATGCTTTAGTAAGGGGTCCATGGGAAATCCTAAGTCATAACTTAATAGTTTTTCCTTAGAATCTAGAGTTCTCCACATATGAAGAACATCTTACCACAGTTACGGCATGGCTATGATTTCTTGGGATATTGATTCATCTTTATCATAAGAGAGTTCCTAAGGCTATTAGGAATGTCATAGGAAAAATGGTGAAAATAGACAATAATACTAAGTCTAAGCAACTAGGTAAGTTTACACGTATTGCAGCAGAGCTTGATCTCATAAAACCTTTGATTCCAAAAATCAACATAAATGGTTGTGAGCAGAAAATAGAATATGAGGGTCTCCCTTGAATTTGCTTTACTTGCGGATGTTATGGTCACACAAAGGACACGTGTCTGAAAACCCCCATAAATGTGATTGCAAATTCTGATAATGAAGCCACACACAATGAGAAAATCGCTTCAGAAAAGTCTCTGTTTTATCATTGGATAATGGTGACCAAGCGACAACGTTATCTTTCGAACAAATAAGGTATTACTTGTTAGAAAGTTAGAACAAGAAAAGAAGAGAAAGGCTTGAGGCATGCTGTAATACATTTTCTTTAAAGAGTTGTTCCCTGCTATGGGGATTTGCAAACAAGGACTTTCTAGGGTACAACCAGCCTATTGTAGAATGCTTTTTTTTTAAAATGAATTTTGGCTTGGAAGTACATTCCTTTTATAGATAGTGACAGGTTGTGTTCGTTGTCTTCCAACAAATGTGTCTTATTAACTTTCAACACATGTGTTTGTACTATTTTTCACAAATGTATCTATCGTTTTTCAATAGACAGATCTATTAAACAACTTTCAATAGTTGTGTTTGTTGTAAATACTTGTCTTATTTTAAAAGTTATATTTAATCTTAAACAATCACATCTAAATAATTATCTTCCAATAAATATTACAAAATATCGAACAATCCTCCACTAGTTTGTAATATTAATGATACTATGCATAATAGAAAGTATCTTGAAGATTTGAACTTTCTATTAGTGTAGAAATTTTAAAGTTAAGATGCAGTTATTGGCATCACAAGGATTGAACCACAACTCTTTACGCCATAATCAAAAATATCACACACATAATATTATTTAATCACTTGAAGATTCTGTCAACTGTTTTAACAATTATATAGCCTTGTGCTAATCCTAGTTTAATGAAAATTTACAAGAATAAACGCTTTTAATTCTTGTTTGAAGCGACACCACTCCAATATTCATATAGGTAGAATTTGTAATTATGCCTTTGTTATTATGAGCATTTAACATTTCCATTAAGAGCTTTTTGCTGATCCTTTCCTCGTAATAGTCACACTGAATATTCTAGAATGAGGCTATTTGAATATTCTAGAATAAGGCTATTTAATATAAAAAATTTAGTATAAAATGACAGCAAATAGTAACCTGTTATTACTCATTGAACTTTTATTGTTAGTTTTGCTAACTCAAAGTTGGGTTTCCATTACTAGTACTTTTGAGTCAAGGGTTTTAGCCCCATTCCACTAGAAATTGACTTTACAGTCTCTCTTGGCAAAGCTTTAGTAAGTGGATCAGCCAAATTCTTGCAAAATTTAACATAAATTATTATTACAACGTCATTTAAGATTAATTCTTTTATGTAGAAATGTTGTAGACTTATGTTTCTAGACTTTCCATTATACATCTTATTATGGGCTACACACATTGTAGCCTCACTGTTATAATATATGAAATAGTTGGCATCGGCTGTGGCCATAACTTTATATCTAAAAATAAATTTCTCAACCATTCCGTTTCTTTTCCTACAGTTGCTAACACTAAAAATCCTGATTCCATTGTGGAATGCGTAATACAAGTTTGCTTCTTAGATGCTCAACTAATGGCACCACCTCCTAAAGTAAAAATCCATCCTGATGTGAATTTATTGTTATGAATACTAGTTATTCAACTAGCATTAGAAAATCTTTCTAAAGTACTAGGAAAACCAATGTAACAAATTTCCATATTGTGGGTTTTCTTTAAATATCCAAGTTCTCTAGTAATAGCCTGCCAATGATCTTTGCTAGGTTTACTTTTAAACCTTGAAAGTTTGCAAACTGCAAAGGCCATATTCGGTCCGGTACAATACGCAACATACATAATGCTGCCTATGACACTTGCATATTCTAATTGTGCCATAACTCTTTTACAATTCTTAGTCAACTTTATACTAGAATCATAAGGACTATTAAACCTTTTCATTTCCAAATGACTATATTTGTGAAGAATTTTCTCTATATAATGTGATTGATTTAATGAAATTACTTTCTTATCTCTTTTGACTTTAATTCTTAATATTGTATCAACTTCATTGAGATCTTTCATTTTAAAAACTGAAGTCAAATATTTCTTGGTTTCAATAATCCCAAGCATGTTTGTATCGAAGATCAACAAATAATCTATATAAAGACATATGATTACACCACAGTCTTTTGTAAATTTAGAGTAAATACACTTACCTGAATTATTGTGTGCAAATCCATTTAAAAGTCTAGTACTATAAAACTTTTCATGCCATTGCTTTAGAGCTTGTTTCAATCCATAAAGAGATTTGATTAGTCTACAAACCTTCTTTTCATTTCCAGAAAATATAAAACCTTCTTTTCATTTCTAAAAAATATAAAACCTTCAGGTTGTTCTATATATATTTCTTCACTAACATTTCCATTTAAAAAGGTAGTTTTAACGTCCATTTGATGTACATGTAATTTATGAATAGACACCAAAGCCAAAAGTGTTCTTACGGATGTTATTTTTGCTATCGAAGCATAAGCATCAAAATAATCAATGCCTCCTTTTTGCATGAAACCTTTGGCAACTAGTCTAGCCTTAAAGGTTTGCACCAAACCATCTATGCTATATTTCCTTCTAAATACCCATTTACAACTAATGGGTTTTGAACCACAAGGAAGATCAATCAAGACCCATGTTCTGTTTGATGAGACTAAATCCATTTCATCATTTATTACTTTTTTTCAAAAAGCTATATCCTTTTAAGACATAGCTTATTTGAATGTTTTTGGATCATCTTCAACATTTAACAAAACAGGTATCTTTTTATATACTTTGGTTCTACTTTCTTCCATAAGGAATGCTAATGCTTGTGAGTTAATGAAATCTAGATCTAAGTGCTTTCTTTTTATGGCTCTTTGACTTCTTCTTGGCTCAATTTGAGCATCATTCCTTTTTATTTTACTAGATGTATCATGAGAAGTCATATCAATTTGGTCACAACTTGGAATTAAGACATTTTATTCACAATCAAATTTATTATTAGAGTTATATAAAAATTTATTTTCAATAAATTCAACATGTATAGATTCTACAATAACATTTGATTGTAAATATAAAATTCTATATGCTTTGGAATGTTATGCATAGCCAACAAACATGCCTTTCATTACTCTGGGTCCAAGCTTTGTTCTCTGTGGTTCAAGAACTTTATAAAAGGCCAAGCACCCCCATACTTTAAGATACTCTAAGTTTGGGTTTCTTCCATTCCAAAGTTCATAAGGTGAAACCTTAATACTATTAGAAGAAACTCTATTTAGTATGTGACATGCTATTTATCAAGCTTCACCCTAAAAATCGTACAATAGATGTACATTTAATAACATAGCATTAGTCATGCCAACCAAAGTTTTGTTTTTCCTTTTGTTCAATCCATTTTGTTGTGGTGAATATGAAGCATTTTTTTTTTCATGTTTCAAACCATTTCCTTCGCATAAATTATCAAGTTCTGTAGGAAAATATTCTCCTTATTTATCACTTCTTAGAATTTTGACTTTCCTTCTTTTTTTATTTTCCACAAGATTTATATTTTTTAAATTTCTAAAAAGCTTCATATTTTATTTTAATTAAATAGACATAAATGAACCTAGAATAATCATCTATGAAAGTTATAAAATATGTCTTTCCTCCTCTAGTTAACTTTCCATTTAATTTGCATATATCGGAATGCACAATATCTAATAATTGTGAGTTTCTTTTTACCCTACAAAAAGGTTTCGTTGTCATTTTTGCTTGTATATATATTTCACATTTTTCTAAGTTCTCATGTTTGCATGCAATATAACCATTTCTAGACATAAATCTCATGGAACCAAAATTTAAATGTCCTAGTCTAGCATGCCATTATAAAGATTTAGACTCAACAATATAAGCAGAAATCATATTTATTTCATCAATACTGAACTTGTACATGCCATTACAAAAGTATCATTTTCCTACAAATAGGCCACCTTTGGATACTATTACATTATCAGATTCTATTACAATTTTAAAACCTTTCTTTGCAAGCAAACGAGTAGATGCCAAAGTCTTTTGAATTTCAGGAACATGGAATGCACTGAGTAATGTCAGCTTCTATCCAGAAGTGAAATTCAACTTGATAGTCCTTTTTCCTTCAACTTTGGCTGTAACATGATTTCCCATCAAAACATTTTTTGGTTTATTAACTTTCATGTAAGTCTTGAACAAGTTTATGTCATTGCGTACATGAATTGTAGCACTAGAATACAGTCACCAATCCTTACTTTTATTGGAATCAACAACCATATTCAATCTTGTTACCATTCCAATATTCATTGTACAAACCATGCAACTAATTCATTGATAGCTTTTTCTACTATATTTGCTTTTTTAGGATTTTTATGACCAAAATACTTTCCTACCTTCCTTGATTTGCTCTCACCAATCATATGGCTTTTTTTTCCACAATGGAAATAATTTATATTTTTCTTATTTTTTTCTTAGAGGCCTATCTTAAAAAATTCAATGCATATGACTTGGATTTCATAGAATTCTTTTCAAAATTATTAGGATTCTGACTCACAAGATTCACTTTTGAATTAGAGGGTTGAAATAATGCATCAAGAGCACATGTTTCACATTCTATTTGCATTTGAGTCATGAATTGTTCTATTGATAAAGACTCTATAGAATGCAAAACCTTTTATCTATAATTATTCTAGGATTGAGGTAGTTTAAAAAGAATTACACCTATTTGTTGCGCATCAGAAAGCTTAACCTCAAGGTCTTTTAATTTTGAGACTAAAATTTGTAAATATGTACTTGATCTATGATAGACAGATTCTCAACCATCTTAAACTCAAAATATTTTAAGGAAAAAAATTTATCAATACCTCATTTTTAAATTTTATAAATTGTTTCCAAGGCTGCCTAAATTTCCTTTGGAGTGTTTAGATTAGACTAAAGATCATATAGACGATCTGTCAAAGTGTTTAGGATATCTCCACGACATATCAATTCATCTTTTTCATGTTTTCTTCTCTCTACCTTTTATGCATCAAAGTCTTCATCAGTCGGTTCTAAAAGTTCAATAAGAGTCGAATCCTGAACATAATAAACCTTCAAGGCTATGAGCAAAAACACCATCTTATCTATCCAGCAAGTGAAATTGGTTCCATGAAATTGATCAAGTTCAATGAATTCTTGATTCATGAGTTGAAATCTTCAATTTGGATTAGACTCCATTGAGTACAACGCTTTAAAATTGTTAGAAAATTATAATAAGAAAAGAAGAGAAAGGCTTGAGGCATGCTGTAACACATTTTCTTTAAAAAGTTATTACCTACTATAGGGATTTGCAGACAAATACTCTCAAGGTTACAACAAGCCTATTCCATAATATTTTTTTTAATTAATTCTGGCTTGAAAGTGCATTTTTTTATAGATAGTGAGAGGTTGTGATTGTTGTCTTTCAACAGATGTGTCTTGTTAGCTTCCAACAGATGTGTGTGTACTATTTTTTATAGATGTGTCTATTGTATTTCAATAGACGTATCTATTGAACAACTTTCAATAGTTGTGTTTGTTCTAAATACTTATCTTATTTTAAGAGTTATATTTAATCTTAAACAGTCACATCTGAATAATTATCTTCCAATAAATATTACAAACTATCCAACAATACTACTACCAAACAAGACCTTAAACTATTAGGAGGTTAAGTCAATGGTAATGGCAGTGGATCTCATTTTGTGATTCTTTAAGTAGAGGAGATCGATTTGGGGATGAGAGATTCACGAGAGGAAATCATGGTGACTAGTTAGCCCATCCTTTAACCTTCGAATTTTTTTACTTTGAAAAAAAGTGATACAGTGTCTATGCTCTAGAAAACTTCAAATGGCATTGTTAGTATAAGCCTTACAAGCCAATCTGTGGTTGCATGGGAATTATAATTTTGAGATGTTAATGTATGACATTTTGTTATTCGTAATAACATTAAGGTTGTTCTTTATCCATAAGTTTATGATTTAAATTATTTTATATACTTATGTAGATAAAGCCAATGGGACTATATATGCCTTGCAAAGGAATTGTATTGGGATACAATTATGAGATCCTTATGCATTAAAGCATTGCTCCTAAAAGTTCTTGATCATTATATTATTGAGACATGGCATCAATAATGCTCAAAGATTAGCACATGTTATGTTCCTTACTTGTGAAGTAAGCAATCATTCTCATAAATTGAAGTATAGAAATACTTGGAACTAGCATGTGGGTGCTTGCCATGGGAGAGCGAGTTCACTGAACATGACCCACCATGAGAAGTGCATTTGGTACCTCACTCAAGTGTCTATGCAATACTTCTCATGTGTCAGTTGTGTAACTACTCCCTAGACTTGAGACACCAGGTTGTTTTGTATGTGAAGTACTATGCTTTGTTTTTATCCTTATGGGTGTCTAACCAAAGATGCCAAAACAAGATGGTTTTGGGTATAGTATGAAACATATGAAGGCAAATGAGTAGTCAAAATAGGAATCATTACCCCAAGTGATTTAAAGGGAAATATCTCATTAGTTCTTGGCTGACATTAGCTTAATCAAATCCTTGGCCAAGGTGATTAAAAGACTATGAAATGAGTTTCATAAGTCTCCATAAAGCTAATGATCTAACTGCAAGAGCAAATATAAAAGTCAATAAGAGTAGGCACTGTACCAAACTCTTATCATCTTTGGGATATATGATGAGTGAATTAATTACATTGAAAAATTGTACACTGAAAGGTTGTCAAAGAATCCTTTCACTCTCCTAACAATTGGGTGGCCATGATGCATTGCTAGATGCCAATCATGATATAAGGAATTGAATTAGTTAATTTAAAATTGAATATGATTCATTTAAATTAATTAATTAATAACATTATAACTCAATTCCATTGCCAACTTATTAGGAACCTAATGGGTCACACACAAAGGTTGCAATTTGGATTAAATTGAGAGTGTGATGATTTAAGTTAAACTTAAATCGAATTTTAAGTTTTAACTACTGAGGACCTAATTAAAAGAGTTTAATTAGGTATTGGTTAAATATTATAATTGTTATAATATTAAGGACTTATTTAGCAAATTTTGATAAGTTAAACCTAGATATAAATATCACATTATATCCACTCTTTCTTTGAATGAGGTGGGGAAAGAAACAAAATAAAAAAAATTTCCTTTTCTCTCTTGAATGCCGCCACTCTTAAGAGGTTTTATTTTGAGAACTTCTCCTTTGATCATTTGTTAGAAATCAAAGAAGAAAAGAAGAAAAATCGTTCTCCACTTGCTAGCACAATCCCATAGCATAAAGCTCTCTCTTTGGGAAGGATCCATTGTAATTGTATGTACATCATTGGAGGCCAAGCGATTGAGTGGCTCGAATTCTTTCACACAAAAGGTGTTCACGTTTTGTCACCAAAAGGAATCCATTTGATCATGATATCACTTGGAAAGGTAAAATTTTTTTATTTTATGTGGTACTTAACTTTGTATTAAACAACTAAGGTGATCCAGAGATAGGAGGGATGTTTCATTTTATTTCAATTTTTGTTATTCTGCTGCGTTGATGCTGTAATCATGGCATTCCTAGCAGGCATGTCAACACAAATCTCAAAAATGAATGATAGATCAAATTCTTTGATTGTATTAGGTGGGCTAATGCAAAAGAAAATAGTTGTTAAACCCAAAGACAAGACAATTTTTGAGAGCCAAATCAATGTCGATCTTCTTATGGGCTAGAATTTAAAGTCACATGATGCCACCAATGTAAAGGATATATTTCCATGCCATTACCAAAAGTTTCCAAAAATCTCGACCTTAACATGGACAAATCACAACCTACATCATTTTCTTTAAACCTTGAGAATCATAAAGTGGTTGTGATTGAATCACCTATAGTATATTCACCTACCAAATTGATATTAGCTTATAGACTTAAAGCTCTTCGATCATTACGTAGTGGTAATGGAGTAAAGTTATTGGTTGTATTGGTAAACGACCTAATAAAAAATTTTTAACAATTGACATTAAGAAGGATTCGCTAAAGAAAAAGGCTCAGGGAAAGAAAAACAACTTAGATGGTATTACTGCTAGTCCCATGCAGTTGAATAACAATAAAAATAGAAATGAGGCAACCAATGTGATGCAAACAGTGGAAGACGTGGCAATGTCCGGTACAAGTATGGTTTCTATTAAGAACCAAAAGGATTGATCTTCAATGTTCAATTATTTTTCTTTGATTATAGTTATGGTTATGTAATTTCTTGTGTGGAACTGCCAAAGGGTAGCTAATGAATCATTTATAAATGAGGTTAAGGATTTTCGTAGACAATTTGGCCTTTTGTTATTGGTGTTAGTTGAACCACAAATTAGTATAGTTACAACAAATGATATTATTCAAAAAAATGGATTTGATTTCTCACACTGAATTGAAGCTAATAGGCTTTCAAGTGAAATTTGGGTCATGTAGCATCATCAAATTTCAATTAGAGTTTTGTTAAACAACAGTCAATTTGTACACTACATGGTGGAACTAGAGAACAGTCAGCAATGTTTTTTCATGACCATCTATGGGCATCCTCCATTGAATGCTCATCGTGTACTTTGAGATGATATTCAAAAGATAGCAGACATAGTTATGGGTTCTTAGATTATTGGAGGTGATTTTAATGCATTTCTTTTTTCACATAACAAGATAAAAGGTGCAACCATAGGCAATAAACCTTGTAGATTATTCTAGAACTTTATAAACACAAATGCAATTATAAATATGGGATTTCAAGACCTCAAATTCACCTTAAAAAGGATCATGTACATGAACGTTTACATAAATTTTTATGTATCATGGATGCATGTTTCACTTTTCCTGAAGCTTCAATGACCCACTTGCTTCAAATACAATCTGTAACACACTCAATTTTTGATGTAAATTAAGTTAATAAATGATATGTTATGTATGCCAAGTGTTGGACGATATATTTGCAGATAAATGGACACTTAAGCAAAATTTAAGGAAATATGTGATAAATTCCATAGTTTGAGGTTTTGATCTAAGTGTAATGTTATGTTTGCAAATTTACATGGATCGGATTAAGTTAAATGAGTGATTTGAGGTGTGATATTGACAAGGAATGATTTTGGAGTGTTAAACTTGGATTTTTGGGAGTTTTAGAAGCTTAAGACTACCTACGGAGGAAGGTGTATTGATATATGCCCTCATGTATTGATACAATCTTGGTAGGAAGAATAACATGAGGTGTTTTGGAGGAATTCTATTAATACATGTAAGGATGTATCGATAGATGTGGCCAAAGATGAACATATATCGATACATTGCTTCAATGTATTGATACATTTGAAATAGAAAGCACCCAAGACCATTATGCCCGAAATGTATCGATACATTATCTCAATGTATCGATACATTCCTTCGAAATTAAGGTAGATGTATCGATACATTACCAAATGCATCGATATATCACAGAGGAAAGGTAAAAATAAAGAAGGGTTGAGGCCATATTAGCCTAACCTTTTCTCTCAACTCCTTTTCTCCTTTTTTTTCTCTAGAAACTAAAAACCCTAGCCCCCAAATTAAAGTTTTAAGCCATTTAAGGCCATTTGAAGCCTGAGAAATCATCCTAGAGGTAACATTTAATGTTTTTACTAACTATTTTTCAATTTAATTAGTTAATAACTTTAAATCTGACTTTTCTCCAAAATTGGTAATTTTTTCTCTTTGGCTTAGATTGGAGCATTCAAAGCTAACACTCATGCAATCCAACTTCTAAGGTATTGATTTAGCTTGTTAATGAAAAATTTGAGCTTAAATAGTTGAATTGCTAAGATTTGGTTGATTGTGGAAAAGTTGGCATTTTTCGAAAGCCAGGCATAATTAATGTTTCGATGTTCTAATATGTTTGAAAGGGGAAACAGAGTTATATCAACTCATTGGCAAGTTAGATGGTGATTGGAGGCTAAGGATTGAAGCTTGGGTGGGAGTACCTCCAATTTGTCACTGTGAATGGGTTTAAATAAAATGCATTAACGTATGACGCATGATAGATGCGCTACCATGGTATTAAAATGAAATATGTATTCTTAAATGAATGAGCCTAGGCTAGAGAACAATATATACATATATATATGTATATATATGACTACTTAGATGTAAGTGCCTAAGCTAAAGAACTAAATTGTGGATTGCGTTTGTGTGTTGTGATGTGAGCCACATGTGTGGCCTATACTATGTGTACCTAGACTAGGATATCTTGAGGCTATAATGAACACCTGTGAGTGGATTACCTTAGGTGAATGATATGTTGAGATGATTTGATTAAATGATGCCTTAGAGATTTAGAGGCACTTAGAACCTAATCAAACTTAAAGATAATTGAAGCTCAATAAATGTGAATTAAGGTTCGATGAGGAAAATGTGAATGATAAAGGCATGGTGGCTTTATTTGTGGACTTTTGTTTTCATCTGATGAATGAATTCCAAACGTTGATTTGATTTGTGGTTAAGTGAAGTCCTATCCCCTGTGACTATCTATGTGCTTGCAAAGATGGCAGTAAGTTGAGATGGTGGTACTAGTCCTGCTTGTGATTCTCACTTGCAATCCTTTGATGCACCCATCTGAGAGTACTTTGGGAGATGCCAATCATTGGGAGATTACTCTGGTTGTTGATTTGATTCTCTGCCAGCTGCTTCGATGATGAGTATGATTTGTTCTTTGCCCATTGTTTTGACATGTGCGTGATCTATTTCTTTGCCTAGTGGTTTTGCCCTACACGTGATTTGATTCTCCCTCAATTGGTCACTAAGAGTGATCTGAATATGTTCAGGGGAGAACCACTTGTTGATTTGATTTACAAATGACATGAGATAGCCATGAGAGGCTTAGATCAACATAATATGAATATGATGTGATATTCTGATGACTAGAGTGTGCCTTGGAATTTCACCAAAAACTTTATACTTAAATGTGAAGAGTGAGCCTACAAGGTCTTTTAACCTAAAGGTATTCAAATTTTTAGCCTCCTCTATGGCTCTTACCTTAGGTTCCTACTACTTTAGTAAACTATACAAGACTTTTTTCACTAATTATGCATTTAGAAGTGCTTCCCCAGAGCTTTTAACCTAACAATAATATTGTCAACTCCATATGTTGTTGATGATAACAAAACATTCTCCATTCTTTGATGTCTAACTACATTATTTAAGTGTGCAGGATTAAAATTGAATCCCTTAATGAAAATGTTGTTTGAAAGCACACTAAGAAGCTTGTCATGATACAAGAATGATTAATCAGTTAAAGGAACAAAGAATAAAAGACTAAGTTGATAATAGAAAACTATTAACTAGCTAGCATGTGGCATTAATCACTTAAAGCAATTCATGTCGTTACATGACTACAAAATAGAAACTTTTTAATCAGTTAAGGTAGAAGTGTTAACTGATTAAAGGTCAAAGTTAAGATGTCAAGAAATGCCAAAACTCAAATTCAAAAATCATTGACCATTTAAAGGCATCAAACCATGAGATTCAAAGCTGAAGAATTTCTAATTGGTTGAAGCCTACTAGAATCAGTTAAGGTTGAAGGGCGTGATGCCTTAATCAGTTAAAGAAAAGCCAAATTAGTTAAAAGAACGCTAGTGAAAAATACTACTTGAAAGCATAAAGTTTTTAATCAGTTAGAGCTACAGTTAACTGGCTAACACAAGAAAGTAGTACAGTAGACAAAGAAGGCTTAATCGATTAAAGTTTGTCTTTAAATGGTTAAAGAAACACTACCAGTAGATTTTGAATTTAAGAACAAAAGGACAAAATAATAGCCAGAAACTATTTGCAATGTCTAGTTTTTGTCTCAGGTTGTTAGAATTGATTTTTCAAATATATAAGGCATCTTCAATGATCACAAATGGTAGAGAAAAGTTCCAAAGTGTTTGAGAGAGCCAAAAAGAGTAAAACCTTCTCTTGTACACTTGTCTTTCACTCCTATCCTTTATAAAGTGTTTCAGCTTAAACTTTTACATCTTAGATTAGCTAGGTGATCAATTATATTTCATCACTTCTCCATTTCTTGTTTATTTATAGTGTGTGAGGCATTCTAAGGGGTAGACTAAGCTTGGAAGGCCTAGGGATTCTTTTAAGGGTTTGGAGCTTGGGTTAGAAGCTCACATTGTAAAAGTTAGGTGGAAGCTATTAATTTCACTAATTTAGTGAAGTTGGGTTGAAAATTCTTGATTAGGAGATTAAGGTAGTGGATGTAGGTCAAAGGGATCAAACCACTATAAATATTTGTATTTTGTCCACTTCTCTCTACCTTTTTGTTATTTGGTGCCTTTTAACTTCAACAAAGTTTAAACCTTCCATTTCAAAATTATACAAAAAGTTTTTCAAGCTTAAGAGCTACGTTCAAATATTTTTAAGTGTTATTCACCCCCTTCGCACTTTATCGGGACCAACAAATATTTGTAAATCTATTATACATTTGGGTTATTGTTTTTTCATCCTTCATCTTAAATAACTCATAGTCATAAGTGAGGAATCCTATCTTTAACTCCTTGACTTGAGTGTTACCCTCATGTAAGGTTTCTAGTGTGTCCCATATATGTTTTGTATTTTCACACTTTATTGTATTCTTTAGGTCCTAATGCACAATATAATGTGTTGATAGCTTTAGCATTAGTTTACATAAGTTTTTTTCTCTCTATCATCCTAATCTTTCCTAGATTTTAAAACTAAACTATCATCTATGATCTTAGTAGAGACATGAAAACCTTCCAAAATAACAGTCCAAACATTTATATCATTGGCTTGTATAATCATCTTTATCCTCTTCTTCTAGTAAAGATAATTTTCACCATTAAATAAATGAGGTCTTACCATAGATGGTCCTTCACTTAGGGAAGTAGCTATATGATGCATTTCCATGGCCTTTGAGTTTCAAATGAATTTTTACTCAAGATGTTTAAACTATAAATTAAGACCAAAGCTCGGATATCAATTATTAGTTCAATTTTCTCAAAGGTAAAACCTCAAGAAGGGATGAATTGAGTATTTTAAAGATTCTTTGAAACCTTCTTTGCAAGGTAAAACTCTTTTGCAATGGAAGAATGAAAAACGTTTATAAGCCCAAGCAATGAGGAATTATAAAAATTTTTTAGTGAGTTAATTCAATATGATTTACAAGTGAAAACACAAATATAGAAAATTTAACAAACACGAAGGAGACACAATATTTATAGAGGTTCAGGCTTGATGCCTACATCCTTTCCCTTGGCTCACCAAGGAGTTTGAAATCCACTATATCAAACTACTTTTTCAAGGCTCAAGTATAACCTTGACAACAATGCCTTTTTTCGAGCTCAAGTACAACCCATATAATGCTTTTCACGAGAGCAAGCATAACCCTTGCAATGCCTTTTTAAGGAGCAAGCACAACCTCTCTACCTTTTCAAGGCTTAAGGTGTAACTACTCTAAGCACTTTACCTTTTCAAAGCTAAGGTATAACCTTTACAAGGATTACAAATATGATGAAGTTTAAACTAGAATCCCTTTTAGTAGGTTGAATGATAACAATGAATTCACAGAGAGGATAATGAAGGCTTAACAAAGAGTAATTAGGCTTTTAAGCTTAAGCTCAAGCAACTATGGATGATAAGCACTTGATTTGAAGATTGAGGAAGAAATGATTTTCTTTTGGAAGCTTCACTTTGGCTTGGAGTATTTTCTCTTGGGGTTCTTTTTCATGGAAAAAGAGTTGCAGCCTTCCTTTTATTTGTGAAAACCTTGTTCTAGCCATTTAATCCTTTGAATTCAAAATTCTAACAGTTAAGTTTGTCATTTTACAACTTATTTGATATGAGGTCTCGATACCTGCAATTGGAGTCTCGTAACTTTTACTTCCAAAATCAAGTGATGTCTCAATACTTTAAATGCCTATCTTAGTTCTTGTTCTTCCTTGATGAAGACATGTCTCGATACTTCTATGGCCTAGTCTAGATACATAGTAGCTTGCTCTTTAGAAAATTATATCTAGAGATGTGGTTTCGATACTTGACAAGCTAGTCTCGATGCTTATGCATTTGACCTTTAGCATCTTTACTTTTTGAAGACAAGGTCTCGATACTGTGTCAATGATGTCTCAATATCTTGACACTTCTTCTTTGGAATTTGATGTCTGAAGGTGAAGTCTTAGTACATGAAAGCTTGAGTCTCAAAACATTCAGACTTCTATTTTAGAATTTAAAGGTTGAAAGCAAAGTCTTGTTGCTTTGAAGTTGTGTCTCAATACACTACCACTTGCTCTCTAGAATTCTACTTTTTTGAGGTGATGTCTTAATACATGATGTTCAGGTTTCGATTCTTCAATGCATGTCCTCTAAAATTTGATCTTTAATGAATGTAGTCTTAATACCCACCATAGATGTCTCAATACACTTTCTTCCTTAGGCTATTTCCTAAGGCGTTCAAAGCTTAAAGTCTCGACACTTTTCATACGAGGTCTTGATATTTGAAGTTAGTTTAAGCCTATTTTGAGAAGATTTAAACTTTAACACTTAGCCCATTTTTAAACATATTGCTTAGGGTTTTTATAAAGTCTTACTGCACTTATAGATTTATATTTTTATCATTAGCTTTCATCATATTAAAATAAGGATCAATTATAAAGCTAACAGAGTAGACGTGTTGTTTTAAAATTATTTGATATGCTATTAAGCATGTTTTGATGTTGTAGAAATAAATGATGATTTTTAGATGACTATGTGCTTGTGAAAATGATTTGATGAACATAATTTGAAATGTATAAGTATGTAAATATGATTAACTATGTGTAAGTTTTTGAACATGGGGAACAAGTTTTTTTATTTGTTTGAAACTTCTTTTGAGAACATTGGAGATGAATTTGCACGTGATTGGAAATTCAAATTGACATGGAATTGAATTTATTTGAATATTACCTTAGTATAACTTTTGGCCATGATAATGGATGACTTGAATCAATAATGATGTATGGAATCCATGTTATAACATGTTTAAGATTCCTAATATCGGTGTAGGTTACATGCCCCTTAGCATGTTTGAAAATTCTCATCATTATAGGCCACAAGCACTTAGCATGTTTGGGACCATGGTCATTTTGGGTCACATGCCCCTACCATGTTTGGAATCACCATTAATATGGCTTAAATGCCTTAGCATATTTGTATTTTCCATTAATATGGCTTACGCGCCTTAGCAAGTTTGGATTTGCCATTAATATGGCTTACGTGCCTTAGCATGTTTGGTTTACATGACTTTACCTTGTTTGGTATTGCCATTAAGGCTTGCATATTTGAAATATGATCATTAAGTTAGAATGATATAGAGATGGAATAATGTTTATTGAGTGCCTTAATGCACTTTCTATATTCTATTGCAAATGTTTGATGATATTTGAGCTTGATTTTCCATTAAAAATTGTTTGTCCTTGAAGTTTTTGGTGGGAAATGATGTAGCCCTTTTGAAGTTGTCAATTTGGAACCTTGGAGCGCCAAATTTTGGAGATTAGAAAAGAAAGATCAACCTTTAAATGAAAAAAAATGATCCTTTGAAGTTTAGAATCTGTATCCAACATTCTGGAATGTAGGGATCAACACCTTACAAGAAAAATGCTCAAAATGCTTTATGTGTTGTAGGGATTGACCCCCTCCAATAAAGGGTAGATCCTCATAGTTAATTAGGCAATGTTTAAACTATTTTGAATTCTTAAAAGGGTTTTCTTTGGTCATTTGAAACCACATTTCTAAGCGGTTTTATATACAAATAAAACCATCTAAAAGATGTCTAAAAACATCCTTTTGAATCCATTTGATTGCATAGTTGGATTTCTTTGAAATTGCATAATTGTTACAATTATGCAATAACACAAACACTACCCCGTCTAGCTTGTTCCCCTTCCCCGTGTTTGCTCACTGAGATTTATAATCTCAGACGTGTTGATTATTTTGTTTTTCAGATCAATAGATCTTTGGTTGGTATATCCGAGAAGTCTTCTCGTCACCATACTTCATAGGTAGTCCTAAAGGCATCTAGTAGACTTTGGCCATTTTTATTGTGTCACTTCGCTGCTCGAGGTAAACTTTATTTGGAATAAACATATATGGTTACATATGTATATTTGGCCAATGGTTGGTAAGATATTTAGAGATGAAATGTAATTTATGAGATTCTATTTGACTTTGCTAAACGTAAACATATATGGCTTGTTTGAGAATTGTGAATTACGTGACATGATACATTCTTTTGGTATAAAGGTTTATATAAGAATACGTGTTTGAAATGGGAAGCATCCTCACATATTTTGTAATTGTTGTCACATTTGAATGTTTGTTTTCAAGACTTGTTTAGGTCGAGCAAGCTTGTCTGCGAAGTCCATCCGCTGGTCATGGTCCGAGACTAGATAGTGACAAGTCCATTAAGGTAGTTGGTGTGCCAAATGAACTTTGAGGCAACCCAAGCCCCACGTGCCAAACAAATCGTTATATTCTTTTAACATACAAATTCAAATGATGCAAATAATATACCAATGGAAAGCTTATCATTCAAGGGTTTAATTAGCATAAACTTTGTACATTAAAAATCGTTTAGGATATAGAGAAAATTAGTCAAAGTTTCAAGTCAAACAATTAGGATTTCATTTTTTCTTCAAATTTAGTGTCCGTTTAGCTTGACCTTTTCAGCTTATTTACCGTTTAAAAGCAAAAGTTATGCCAAACAGGGATTTTGAGAAACTCTTAAAAAAATATGTTTTTTTAAGAACAAAATTTAAAGAAAAGAGCTTAGGAAAAACTCGAAAGAGGAGCTTTTCTCTTTTCTTTATTTAAAAACAAGCTTCCTTTTCATGAGAATTTTATTTTTGTTTAAAAAATATTCTCGTCTAGTGAAAATAATTCCAACATTATCCATTTTCATTTTTATATGATTTACTATTAATTATAAATTTCATGTTCACTTTTTATATTTCTAAAAATTTGTTTCAAATAAATAAAAAAATAAAGTTAACTTTTTCCATTTTAAACAAAGGATTTTGTAATTAATAGAAAGTTATTTATTAAAAACTTTTTATGGTAATTTTAACCAAAATTAGAATTTATATAAGTTGTTTTACCAAACAGCTTATCTATTAAAAAAAACCTTATAAAAGTAAATTTAGTAAACAAATTCAATTTAGTTTTAAAAGATATTATTTTTCATAATAACTTTTAAGCTAAAAAAAGACACACCAAACAGGCTCTTGGTTATCACATAAAACTTAAAATTTTCAGATTTTATTAAGTATATATGAGCATCATATTACAAAAAATCAGACTATAAAAGCATGCTTTTCGACGGTTGCCATTAACATGCTATAAAAGCTTCAAAACTAAGATAATCATAAAACAGAGGCATAATCAATTATTTCTAGTATGTTGATCATGTTTTTCGAAGACAACAACAACATGAAAATGCTTGAGTGTGCTCTCAGACTAATGTAGGAAAATACGGATTAAAAAAACTTGCAAATGATCTTATTTTGATCAAACTTGTACTATTCTTTTACATTTTAAAGAATAAATGCATACTAACTCCAGAATTTTGACGGTAGATGGTTTACCAACTTATTGATCTCGAAGAAAGCTCCCATGAGAAACCACTATCAAAACGAAAACAGACCTCACTTTTCACACTGTAAGAATCTTAGTCTAGACAGAGAGTAGTTTTCAATTTTTTTTTTGGATAATTGTGATTGTACTTTTGGTGAAAAATCTCAAACCGATTTACAGATCCTCTTTTAATAAATAGTCTTTAATTACCATGACAAGGAAGAGGTATATCCTTTTATCTTTTAAAAATTTGGTAAGATGGGGTGGACTCCATATTTTGTAGGGTTTGGTGAGAAGTTAGGGGTAGATTCATGTCGTTATCAGTCCAGCTAATTAAATAGTATGCTAAATTTCTAACTCTGTTTCAAAGACGTGGCGCTTAGAAGTTCCCTACATGCTCGTGGGGTTTTGCAAAAGGAAGGGGCCAGTTTTGGCATGTGATTTGAATGTTGTAACTAATAAGCACAAACAAACTAACAATTTCTACGACTTGCTTTCTTGACTCTCTATATAAGAAGAGTTGAATTGAACATGTGGGGTTTTGAACATGACATGAATGATGGGTTACGCGGCTCATTCCCTTTCATGTTATAAAAACTCGTGACTTGTCCCCTAAGATAGCTTAAGGCTTATTTCGCCAGGCTTACTTGAAAGATTTCCAATCTTAAACGGAATCATAGTCCATTATTTTGACAGGTGAGAGAATTGAGAATTTATCCAATTCTAAGCAAGTGGTTGTGGTTTTACTGAATCAAAAGATACGCAATCGAATTGCTACAACATTGGAAAATAAAAAATAATTACTACTCATAAATTCAGGATGATATCATTATTTACAAAAGTGTCCCTCCATCCACTCCGCTACGTTTTTTCACATTTAAATTCAATCAAGTCTTATTAGTCTAAATGGAGGTGCTAAGTGAGTCACTGCATTGAGTCGTCAACGGACTCGTCCGAGACGATGACGGCGTTAGCATCCCACCAAGTATCCACGTCAGATTCCGTTAAATTGTTGTTCAATGGCGAGCTCACCTTCCTCATATCAGCCACCGTTAACTCCCCCGTGACGTCATCCCTGATGTAAACCTTCTCGACGCCTCCGGCATTGACCGCTGCGATTTTCTCCACAGACTTTTTCGGCCTCCATTCTGCTAGAATCGACGGTATTTGACAAGGAAGGCGCGTGTCCCACGCGCTGACAGCGACTCGTCGAGATGATGAATCAGCGCCAGCGGAAACGATAACCGCGGACGACGAGGGCGGTGCCGAAAACGCCTGGAAACCACTTTTCCCGCCAAAAAAGGACGTGAGTTTTGTTTCTTTGTTAACGTCGTACACGTGCAAAACGTCGTCCCTTTCATCGAGGCCCAAACCGAATCCTAACCCTAGGTTGTCCCATAGCTTGACCACGCTTTTTCCGCTTGTTAACTCCTCAGCCCAAGAAAACAAGTCCCCGATGCTGCTTCGCCGCTTTCGAAGGGTAAATTTACGGTTTTGCCACTGGTCGTCGATACAATGAGCAGAGCCTCTAACCCGAAAATTCTCATCAACTTGTCGCCAGCTCTGAGAAGTCGACGGCTCCTCGTATTCTCGCTCGTCTTCTGAAGATGAGCAGGAGCAATCCGTGTCAGTGTCGAAATCGGTGTCACGAAGAAGAGGTTGAGATGGTAAAGCATGGTCTTGCCGGAATCTGATGATCAAGATCTTGAGTCTATTGATTATGGTAGATAAGGACGCTGCCAGGGCAAGAATCAGAGCTCCCCATTTCCAAAAACTATAAGCTTCGTAGATTTTCCCAATCCCAGAATGGGCAAAAACTTGGGAAAGGAAAGATGGGTTGTTTAAAGAGTTTATGCCGGCTTCAAAATCACTTATTCTGTTGATAACCGGAATTTCCATGGCCTCTATCGAAACACTGCCTTATCTGAGATCCAAATCAATCTATATAGAAGAAAAAAAAATAAAAGATGTTGATTACGTAGAGTTTTAAGAATTTGGAAAGTATAGAAGAGATAAATGAGAGGTGAAATTGAACAAGTGGAGGTTTGGGAAGGTTGTTAGGGTGGGGTTTTAAAGGCGTAAATGGGGATTGGGGATTGAATTAAATAATAATAATGGTTTAATTTGACAGTAGTGACATGGCAGATAACTATAGGCCATATGGTAAGAGAATATTCGGGCCACGTCAGAAAAAGAGCCGGAGGCTTTTTCCGAACGAGCAACGGATTGGGATGGGATGCATGAGTCAGCAACACATAGGGCAGAACCGCTTTGAGTTGGCGACAATAAAAATAATGAAATCTTTTAACTTTTAAGGGTCGTCTGGTCATTTTAAATTTTATGGTCCTGAAAATTTGGACTGTTGAATACGGTGGCGGCGAGTGAACATAGGAACAAAAGAATGGGAGAATTCATGGTGTCCAGATCAACGAAGACGCTCCACCACTCATACTTCGACACGTAGCGACAGCTCAAATGGTTGTAACATTTATCATATTGTTTTTTATGTTTTTCTGGAGCCCCTGTCGAGTGTCCATCAGCTAAATGATTCCGTCCTACTTTTTGGGTCTTAGTATTGGTGCGTGGTCCCCGCCTTCCACCATCACGAGGCGCTTGATAGAGTGACGGAGGTCGACTGTCCGTAAGTTAGATGCTAAACGGGCCACGTCCGGTGATTTTGAGTGGTCCAAGTCCATGTATGATTTGTTTGCATTTTAAAATGATAAACGATATGGGGAATAGACTCTTCTCATATTCATAGTAACATTTTCACACGCAACTCTTTGGACGTACGATTCATGCCTCTTGCACAAGCTGTGGCATCTTTCCGAGTTACTACTCGTTTCATACTTGCACGTGTGAAACCTTGGTGTTGATGGTAAGAAATGGTTTAAGGCCCTACACCCCTATCTCAAGCTCTTCCAAGTTCTAATTCTTGTCAAATTTTGATTAAGGTGTGTGAATTCTTTTTGATAAAAAAAAACATTTTTAATGATTACATATTTATAAACATTTTTTTGTAAAGTTTTTAATATTTATCTATAAATTATTCAATACTATTAGAATTAAGAAACGGTTTTTTTAATAAAAGTAATTTAATGCAATTAGAGTTGCTTTACAGATTGGATAACTCTTATCAATATTTACATTTAAAAATCTTTTAAATGATAAATTTAGATATATAGTGAATGAACAAATATGATGGTTTTCCTCATGGAAAAATTTTACTAGAATCTATGTTTATATACACATACATACTTATAATATTATATTATAAATATTTTAGTATACCTCTTTAAATAAGAAATTATGTTTCATGATATCATATTCACAAGTCAAAAATTAAATGACAATTAAAGAATCCTCAATATATATGACAATAAGATCACTATTACATTTCAAATAAAAAATAAATTAACAAATTAAAAAAAAGACTAACAAACCAACATAAAATCAAGCCAAGATTGCACAAGTTGAGATTCAAATATTAAAACTAAGCCCTCTTAAAGCAATGGTAAAAGTCATTAATTACGCTAGGCCACAATTATTATCCAACATAATTGTTTAAAAGTATAGATAAATGCATGACAGTTTTTAGGATGAACACCAAATTACAAAAAACAATGATTCTGACCATGAATTATCTATTTTTAAAAAATAATGAATTTACCTTTTTTGAAGAATCAATCAAAATTTAATTATTTAGATTTGGCCCAACAAGTATTACTTTTACCTAAAAGAATTAAAGATCTAATATTTTAATCTTTTCTTACTTCTCATACATTGTTTTTTTGTTTCGGAAGGAGATAATCTAACCTTACTCTTGAATAAGGAAATACATGTGTCATGGGCATACGTTTTTAACTAAAAAAAGACACGTTAGTTAAGTGGAAGAAGACCCATATTTAGAAGTTTGAGATCTATCTCATCTCTTATTGTTGCGAGATCTATGATATTCTACCTCACTTAATTATGCAACACTCCTGGTGCACTAGCTCTTTTACCACAGAGGAAAGGCTCCTACATTGGACTAAGTCTACCTCAACTTTAGTATCTCGCAAAGGGGTTCTATGTTAGTGAAAAGTTTAGTATACTCTGATATCACTTGTCACAAACCCATGTTTCTAACTCAAAAAATATACCTATTAGATGGGAAGAATGTCCTTATTTATTAGTCCAATACTCATCTCATCTCTTACCGATGTAAGATCAGTGACATATGCACTTACCAGAGAACCGGATATTTGGTGTCATACTCACAACTTTTTAAATGTGATGGTTACATATTTAATATACCAAAAGTCATTACAAGAAATCGAGTAATTTAAAAGAAATATTTTTTGTTGGAAAATTTTCATTGGTAATACTACTCAATACCAAGGAATTCTAATAAACTAATAATGAAATTTTGATCAATACCGATAGAATAAATTTTATAAAATTCAAGAGTATTTGTTCAGGAATGTCGATAGAATTTTATACCCCTCACTTAGTATTAAATGACTCACCCATTTATTGTACCATGAGAAAATAAATAGGCCACAAGATTGCATGGTAAGGGCCGCCCATTTATCGATTAATTTTGGCATTCAGTAAGTCCCCATCTTGACATGTCCACTCCGTTAAGTCTGTCATGAGTTTTGGCTCCCCGTTTAGATTAGCTTAATATGTATGTAGTCTCAATGTCCATTTGAATTTGCGTAAGGGTTTTTGAGTATGAACTCGTTTGATGGCTAATGTATGACCTATATGTATTTGATGATACATTTTGTATGTGGATTACGTGCCGAAGGGAAAATTAAATATATTTGTATTTAAATATTATATGAAATTATGGAATTGGAAACCCTTGGCTATATGAGTATGATTTGAAATTTTAAAGATGTCTCAAGTCTTGTAGGCTTTGCCTGTTGAGCTCATACGTAGGTAATGGACCACTGGGCTTGGGTCGTGACAAAGTTGGTATTAGAGGTTAGGTTCTGAGTGTCCTAGGCCATCCTATGTCTATTAGCAGAGTGTCGAGATTGGTGTAGAGTCTTGTTCATGGTTTGTGACTTCAACATAAATCATGAACAGGATGGTGCACCAATTCCCAAGTCATTTAGTAAGCTAACACTTTGGACCAGTGATTATGAAATTTTGAACATGGTATTACTTTGTCTTGGTACAGGATGCAGCCAAAGATGAGAATTGTGCTGGGATTCAACATCATGCTCAAACAAGAAATTAATCATGAAATTAATTATATAATGCAATAAAAAAATAAATTAGCATTTAATAAAAGAAACAGTCGAATCTTACAAGATCAATGTTTGTATTTTTTCATGTAATTTTCATATTAATTATAAGCATCCATAAGTTAAGAGTTACATACCTTACTCTAGATATCGTAATCAAGAGCCAATTAAATAAAAAATGTTTATGATGAAGTAAGAAACCTCGAAAAGAAAATAAGATGGTCTAAAATCCTGCAATCAAAATCTATGCTTCTTCACCTTTAGAATTTGTCAAATCTTCAGCCACCCAAGTGTTTGGCTTCTAATAGTAATCCACAATGACTGAATATGACCTTCTCAAATGTAAGATTTTACTTGTGTTAGAAAGTTTTGTTTCTAAAACAAAAAGATAAAAAATTCTTATAGAATCTTATTTTTATCAGATAAAGAAAACTATTTTTCTTTTCTTATTTTATGAAATGGCTTAGAAGTGGTTAAGGGCTTAGAGGTTTAGTTTACTAACACAAACATATTTATATAGCCAAACTAAGTTATAATCGTAGATACAACAGTTGCATTTTAATTCAATTAAGTTCTTGTGAACTTAATTAATTTTTCACTTTATTTTGATTTATTTCAATTAAGTCCAATTTAATTGACTATCATTATTTAATCTCAATCATATCACTTAATGTGTGTGACCCATTAGACTTCTAACATATTGGTAATAAATATAAATCCTAATCAAATATCAATTTGATAATTAATTTATATTTAAAGATCAGATGCGGCTTCAGCAATACATCATGACCACCTAAATGTTTGATTGTCAATTAAAGAATTTGACAAAGCCCTTTAGTGATAAGCCTTTCAGTGCAATTCGGTCCTTCTATCAAATATCCTAGATAGATCATAAAGTATGGCTCAGTATCTACTTACAACATTTCATATTAGTTCTGATAATTCATGACTAACCTTATGAATTTAGGAAATTAACTTTCCTCAAATTCATCATGCTTTGGGTAAAGACTTTATACAAGTTAATCAAGAAATGAGAACATGTGAGATACATCTCCTCAAATCACTTAGGATGATGAATCCTCTTTTGACCATTCATTCACCTTCGCATGCTTTGTGGCATACCAAAAAATGCCCTATTTAGGCATTGGTTACCTCCAGACTCGTATAGGTAAAATCAAAGTATGTCACTCCCCATGCAAGATGACCTAGAGTCTCAAGTTCAAGGACTAGTTGCGTGACTATCACATGAGAATATATTTCATAGATATTTGAGTAAAATACCAAATGGAGTTCTCATAGCGGGTCATATTCAGTGAACTTGTTCTTTAACAAACACTTATATGTTATCCTTAAGTGTCTCATATACTTCAATCTATGAGATCGATTGCTTACTTCCTAAGTAAAGAGGCTTAACATGTACTAGTCTTTGAGCATTGTCATTGCCCTGTTTTGACAATACAATGACCAAGAACAATTTTAGGAATATAGCTTTGATGCATTATGATCTCATAATTGTAACAACTTTACAATTCTCTTGCAAGGTCTTATGTTCCATGGGCTTTATCCAATTAGTACTTAAAAATACCTTATTATTACACTAACATGAAGGAAAACTTCTATCACATGTAGTTATGTGATCTAGTATGTATTAAATGACAATCTATATTTCTTGACTAATCTAGTTTGCTTAAGGTCATATACCAATAAACTACCTCAAGGCCTAATGGAGAGCAAAATGCCTTGTTTGAACCAATGGAAAAGCCATGGCAGAAGTAGAGAAACCAAACATGCTCGAAATGTGAAACCTAATTTTATATATATATATATATATATATATAGATGAAGAGAATGTGAGAGTTAAGGATTACTACCCTATAGGAAAGGGTGCCAACCTAGAGGATTTGGTAATAGAGTTGTAAATTTTGCTACACAAGAGGAGCAATAGTTTTGTCATTTACAAAAATCTATATATAGACTTCATTAAGCCTCTCAAAATTGGTATCACAAGTTTACCACTTCTTTTCTTGCCATTGATTTTCAGTAGTAAGATGTAGATCACTTTTTGTTCATTTTCTCTCATAGTGAAGGATCTTTACTTGCAGGTCTCATATATGTTGATGATGTCATCATCACAAGAGCAGATTCCAATTGCATTTCTAAGTTGAAACATTATTGGATGCAAAATTTCACATCAAGGGTATTAGCAAACTTGCGTACTTACTTGGAATTGAAGTGGCACGTTCTCTAGCAAGTATTAAATTAATACAACACAATTATATACTTGATATCTTTGCTAAGAGTGGTCTCATAGGCTGCAAGATAACCAATTTTCCCATCAAGAAGAACACAAGCTTTCACTTGACTTTGGAGAGATTTGAGATGATCTTGGGTAATATTGTCGACTGGTATGTCGTTTACTTTATCTCACCATCACTCGTCTAGATATTAGCTATGTAATACATATTCTTAACTAGTTTATGCATGCACGACAACAACCACTTCTTGATGCGGCTCATAAGGTGTTGCATTATCTTAAAGGAACCTTAAGACAAGGTATCTTACTTCCTTCAAATGGTTCATTGTCTTTACGAGCATATTGTGATGCAGATTGCGCAAGATGTCCGATAACATGCAAATCTACTCCTAGCTATATTATCTTTCTTGGGTTTCTCCCATTTCATGGCAATCTAAGAAACAAATGATGGTTTCTCGCTTTTTTGCTAAAACTGAATATTAAGCCATGGCCACCGCCACTAATGAGATCATTTGGCTAATTCAGCTATTGCAAGATCTTGGAGTTACACACTGCACTAGTTCCTTTATTCTCTGACAACCAAGGTGCTATTCGCATGACAACCAATCCAGTCTTCCAGAAATGAACAAATCACATAGAAATAGATTACCATTTCATCTGACAGCACATTCAATCACAGACTGTTATTACTCGACCTATTTCTTCATAGAATCAATTAGTTGATATATTCACCAAAGCACTTGAGTATGATCAGTTCCATAAACCGTTGGTCAAGTTAGGCATTTTTACCCTTCATGCTATAAATCAAGCTCTAACTTAAAAAGGAGTATTTGAGGATTTTTTACTTTCATTCTCATACACACAATTACGAGGATTATTTTCTATGTATTCTTTTCTTATTAACTTTTACTTTACTTTCACTTGAAAGAATTTTAAGATTAAAATACCTTTTTTTATGATATTTACTTTGCTTGCACTTCAAGTAAACCTTGTATATTATATCTTCATCTTATTAATGACAAGTAAGGTTTTCTAATTCTATTCCTTTAAGATATTTTATTTTTCATACAACAAAGAGTTGATGCATTTCGCATGTTCTACATGAAGCCAATAATGAAGCTAACATGCTAGTAAAATCGGGGGTGCAAAGGGTTAGTGAATTGTTAAAAATTTTCCATGACCTGCAAGGATCCCAAGACCAGTAAACGTTCTTGTGCCACTATTTTTATTTTATGGAATGAAATCAAAGGCTCGAAGTGAGATGAAAGAAGTGGGTAGAAAATTAAGGAATAGGGCACATGATTCATGTGCAGTTGGAATTTGGATATTGAAGGTGTTGTTTGACCAAATTCAAATGGAGTGGAACAGTAAATGTTGGTACATACCATTGAGTCTATTGGATTGGTCAAAGAATATATATTGTCATTTAATACATATTTAATCGCATAACTATATGTGATAAAGATTTTTCTTCATGTTAGTGCAATAATAAGGAGTTATTAAGTACTAATTTGATGAAGCCCATGGAACATAAAGGCCTTGCAAAAGAATTGTAAAGTTGTTACGATTATGAGATCACTATATATTAAAGTCATGTTCCTAAAATTATTCCTGGTCATTGTATTGTCAAGACAAGGCATTGACAAGTCTCAAAGATTGATATACTTTAAGCCTCTTTACTTGAGAAATAAGCAATAGATCTCATAGATTGACATATGTGGGATACTTGAAGATAACATGCAGGTGCTTGTTAAAGAACAAGTTCATTGAACATGACCCATTATGAGAACTCCATTTGGTGTTTCACTCAAGTGTCTATGGAATATGTTCTCATATGACAGTCATGCAACTAGTCCCTGGACTTGAGACCTCGAGTCATCTTTTATGTGGAATAACATACTTTGATTTCACCCCTATGGGTCTTGAGGTGACCAAATGCCTAAATAGGGTGTTTTTGTGTATGCCATGAAGCATGCGAAGGTGAATTAGTGATCAAGAGAAGATTCATCACCTTAAGTGATATGACAGGAAGTACCTGACTTGTTCTCAATTTTTGATTTACTTCTATAAAGTCTTTGGTCAAAGCATGATGAATTTGAGGAAAGTTTGTTTCCTAAATTCATAAAGTTAGTCATGAATTATAAGAACTAATATGAAATGTTATAAGTAGACACTAAGCCATGCTTTATGACATGTCCTGGGTATTTGATGAAAGGACCGCATCGCACTGAAAGGCTTATCATTGAAGGGCTTTGTGAAATTCTTTAATTGACTCTCTAGCATTTGGATGGTCATGATGTATTGCTAGACGTCGCTCATTCTCTATAAATATAAATCAACTATCAAATAGATATTTGATTAGGATTTATATTTAGTACCAACATGTCAGAAGCCTAATGAGTCACACACATTAAGTGACATGATAGGGATTAAATAAATATAATTAATTAAGTTGGACTTAATTGAAAAAGATCAAAATAACGTAAAAAATTAATTAAGTTCACAGGGACTTAATTAAATTAAAATAAAACTGTTGTATTTAGGATTAGAACTTAGTTTAGTGATATAAATATGTTATGTTAGCAAACTAAAACTCTAAGCCTTGCCACTTCTCAGTCGTTTCATAAAATAAGAAAAGAAAATAGTTTCTTTGTTTGACGAAAAAAAAAATTTGGTAAGGATTTTTTATCTTTTAATTTTATAAACAAAACTTGTTAACACAAGTAAAATCCTACCTTTGTGAAGATCTTATTCGGTCACTATGTAGATTATTGTTAAACGCCAAACGCTTAGGTGGTTGATGATTTGATAAATCCTAAAAGTGAAAAAGCAAAGATTTCAATTTCAAGATTTTAGATCGTTTTATTCTCTTTCTGAGTTTCTTGCTTCATCACAAACCTTTTTTATTTAATTGGCTCTTAATTACGATATTTAGAGTAATGTATGTAACTCTTAAACTTATGAATATTCATAACTAATTTGAAAATTACATGAAAAACCTAAACATTGATCTTATAGGATTCGGCTGTTTCTTTGATTAAATATTAGTTTATTATTTTGATACATTATATTTTTAATTTTTTGATTAATTTTATGTTTGAGTATGAGGTCGAATCTCAATAATAAAAACCTGAAAAGTGAGAAATTCAATCCTGTAATATCTCAACATCTTAGAATACTAGTTGGAGTTGTATAAAGAGGTGTGGTGGCAATGGACTGTTTTGCTCTTAAATTTAAAAAAGAGTTCTGCAGCTTGAGAAGCCTAAAGGGTGGCAATTGTGAAACATGCAAGCTCTCCAAATTCGGACATAGCTTGTACAAATTCGAACAGCATACACGTGTCCAATATTTTGGGGACAAAGACTAGTATGTAGTAGGACTGCTGGATATCACCATTTCTGGCACAATTTAGCTCTAATGGGGGTATTTTTCTTTATTCATATACTAATAATAAAAGCACACCTTTCAAAGAAAAAAAATCCAAAAAGAAGGGACAGATAGATTTTATTTCTTAAAAGAGAATGCAACCTTTAATTCTAACCAACTCAAGCCAGTGCTAAAAACTAATGTGCCTAACTTTTTAAAACTAGGGTAAATAACAAAAAGGGTGAATAAATTTGTCCTCTAAAATTTGAAGTTTGAAGCTTGACTATTTTTAATTGTTTCAATAGTTTATTTTAACAAGTTAAGAATAAAAAAATTAATATATCTCTTATTGCATTAAACTAATAATAATAAAATAAAAACTAAAAAATGAAACTTAAAAATAAAATTAATGGTTTTAAATAAAAAAACAACGAAAATAAACATGAGACACTCTAGTGTCAAATTTATGCAATACATATTCTTAACCAGTTTATGCATGCCCCACGACAACCACATCTTAATGCTACTTATAGGGTGTTGCATTATCTCAAAGGAACCTCAAGACAAGGTATCTTGCTTCCTTCAAATAGTCATTGTGTTTGCAAGCATATTATGATGCAGATTGGGCAAGATGTCCAATGACACATAAATCTACTACTAGATGTCTTATTTTTTTTTGGGTTTTCTCCCATCTCATGGTGATCCAAGAAACAAACTATGGTTTCTCATTTTTCTGTTGAAGCTAAATGCTGACCCATGGCCACCACCACTAGTGAGATCATTTGGCTAATTTGGCTCTTACAAGATCTTGGAGTTACACATTACATCAGTTCCTTTATTCTCTGACAACCAAGTTGCTATTCACATTGCAGCTAATCCGGTCTTACATGAACGAACAAATCACATAGAAATAGATTGCCATGTCATCTTACGGCACATTTAAGCATAGACTATTGTTACTCGACCTATTTCTTCATAGAATCAATTAGTTGATATATTCACTAAAGCACTCGAGTACGATCAATTCCATAAGCTGTTGGTCAAGTTGGGCATTTCTACCCTTCATTCTCCTAATCAAGCTTCAACTTAATGGGGAATATTAGAGGATTTTTCACTTTCATTCTCATACACACAATTATGGGGATTATTTTCTATGTATTCTTTTCTTATTAACTTTTACTTTACTTGCACTTGAAAGAATTTTAAGATCAGAATACTTCCTTTTTATGATATTTACTTTGATTGCACTTCATGTAGACCTTGTGTGTGTATATATATATCTTCATCTTGTTAATGAAAAGAAAGGTTTTCTAATTTTATTCTATGAAGATATATTATTTTTCACACAAGAAAGAGTTGGTGTATTTTGGATGTTCTTTGTGAAGCCAATAATGAAGCTGACACGCTAGCAAAATCGAGGGTGCAAAGGGTTGGTAAATTGCTAGAAATTTTCCATGACCTCTAAAGATCCTATTGTACAATTTTTTACCCATGCAAGTGCACATATTGCAAAGATAATATAGAGATGAGTAGAGTGTCGATCCTACAGAGAATAAAATTAATCCTTATTGCTAACTACTAAAATTAACACACTTTAATTTTATTTAAACAATTAAGATTAAAAAAGAAAATTTAAATTAATAAACTAAAAACTAAAACCACTATATCAGCAAATTTTACTTTTAGTAATTAACAGAACTAAGATTATGATATCCTTTAATACTTCATCTGAATATTGTTTCTCTCTCTTAACTTAGCTTAATGGATCCAGTTGCTAACCTAGAGTTCTAAATTATTTACAAGTTTATTAAGTTTCTTATAAAAATGTCTCTCTTAATTAATTTACTATATGTCTATGTAAATTATGTTGAAGAAAGATTCATTAAGTTTGTGCTCTAATTTTGGTTACGTATGGCTTAGAGTTATATGTCTACCCTATATGCAAATCAAACTACCTTGTCAATTAAGTGTGTTCGATCACACACTATTTTATTCAAGGTCTACCTAAATCTCCTTTATCAAGGTTTAACCT